>NC_092861.1:140123849-140207556 GCF_032062135.1 Pyxicephalus adspersus
TATTTTATATTATATTTATATTATTATTATAATTGTTAACAGTATTTAAATAGCGCCAAAATTTTACGCAGCGCTGTACATATTATATATATAATTATGTTTGTTTATGTATATATATATATATATATATATATAAAGAGATAGATAATATCAGGGAATCTCCATTTCTAAATGCTGGGTGGATTATACCAATAGCTACAAAACACTTTACATATCTTGGGGTTGATTTGCTAAAAGTAAGTTTACTTTTGAATAATAATGAATAAACTGTGTTCTTTTTCAATATGTAATCAAGAGCAAGAGAAACCAAAACATAGAATTCCTGCTAGCACACAATTAAGTTCTCCAAGTGAAGACAACTTCATTTTATTAATATAGACTGCAGAACCGGAACATTCAATATGCTAGATGAGCTGGCTCCACATATTTAGTAAATCAATCCCAAAGAGTATTGTTATGAGCCTGTCCACACCAAGATTGTTCCAGATAACATATCATACAATGTAATTAGGGTGACATAAATCTCTATGACCTGCAACATTTATTATATAGGTTTGAGGCACCCAGTTTATATATATTTCCCGCTAATACTGAAGTATTAAGGGTATAAAGTATCCTTCCTTTCCCCCCATGCACATGTGTACAATGTATGTATCCGTTTTTGATTGTACATTTAAAATTAAATTCTTTAATAAAAATGATTGAAACAAAAGTTTTCATATTGTAAAAAGGTAATGACTAGACTGAAAGTTAGGATTAAATCTATAGAGATGGATTATTTCTATTTCATTGAGTGTCTTTTATCATTCTGAAAAATAACTGACAATCAATCCTCGGTTTACGGATGTATTTCTAAAATAAAAATTGTATCACCGCCACATTAGTTAGTATCATTGGTTTTGATATCTTTGGGGACAAATTCTGAGCACTCCTATGTTTGACCATAAGTCCAACCTTGTGTTCTGCTCCAAGGCCTTGAGTATTCTTATTAAATCTCCAGTATGAATGGATACAATAAAGGAAGACGAAAAAGCGATGAAATATCCAGTTTATCACATCTTATATTTAAGCTTTGCATTTTCGGAAAAAAAAATGCTTTGTTTGATGAATGTCAAAAGCAACCTTAGTTCCCCTCACCTATTGCACCGAGACAGCTTGTGATTTGCGACTGCTAATTTATGACATAATTGCTGTGTACTGAGTCCATGAACCCTAATCTGTTTCTAATGAAGCACTCCATCCTCCATTGGCTGGGAGCAGAGGCTGAAGCCTGGGAGGATGCAAAGTGTGGCAGCTTCTGCTAAGTCATAATTTTCAGGGCTGGCTTGGAGATGCCTATCAGTAAAGCCCTGTCTGTCTGTTTTCTGTTAAGCAGATGGTGCCTCTCAGCAGTGACATATAACAAGCTGGTTCCACAAGATGTTGGTAATATGCTCTGTTATAATGTTATTCTTTACGAGCCTGGATGGAAATCGTCAACATTCTGCATCATTACAATGTGCTCTGAGCTGTTAAAAAGCCAGCGAAATGAGATCCAATCAATGCGGCAAGAGGAACAGACTTGTGTGGGCCTATTCACAAAAAAGGGAGAAAGCATAGTTCCAACTTTCCTTCCTTTCGGAACCAGATTACTTCTGTCCCTGTTCTTTGGTTTGATGTATGATGTTTGTTTGAAAAAAAAATATGTATACTTTTTAACATAAAAATGTTATACTGCGATAAACCTTTCATCTAACTTCTACATCACTGCATATAGATAAAATAAAATGCTAGAACAAAGAAAAAGTAGTAGCGAAAAAAATAAATATTTGTCTTGTATAATAATTCTTTATGGTCTGTGGTATGGAAGGCTCTTTGCCTACATACTGTGTTCCCCTGGTATTGGTGGGTACTTTGCTTAAACACTATTTGCCCCTGGTAGGGGCTTGTCCTTTGTCTACATTCTGTATGCCCCTGGTAGGTGTGGACCGTTTGCCTACGTACTATGTTCTTCTGGTAGGAGTCGATGCTTTGCCAACATACTATGTAGATAGAGGAGAACCAGTTGCCTATATACTATGTACTTCTGGTAGGGATGGGTACTTTGCCTCCTCGTGCCCTTCGATGGGGAGTATGCTTTGCCCATATAATATGTGCCTCTGCTGGTAGTATGTCCTTCGACTTTTTACTATGTGCTGCTGGTAGGGGTGTTTTTTTTTTTGCATAAATATTATGTCCCTCTGGTAGGAGTATGTCCTTCACCTATATAATATGTGACTATGGCAGAGATGTATCCTTTGCCCACATGTTATGTACCACTGTTAGTGGTATGTGTCTGACCTATATATAATGTGCCCCTTGCAGGGGTACATCCTTTGCCCACATATTTATGCCTCTGCTAGGGGTATGTCCTTCACCTATATACTACGTGCCTATGGCGGGGGTGTATCCTTTGCCCACATATTATGTGTCTCTGCTAGGGGTATACCCTTTGCCTACATACTATGTGCCCCTTCTAGGAGTGTGTCTATTGCCTACATATTTTTTGCCCCTGGTAAGGTTGGGCCTTTACATACTATGTGCACCTGGTAGGGATGTCATCTGTCTACAAACATAGTCCAGTTTGCTGGTTTGTATTTTTATGGTATTCATTTTTATGAAGTTTCCCTGTAATGGTTGTCTATATGCCACACAGTGCATTTAATAATGATAAAGAATCAGCAGTAGCGATCATTTTGCAGAGACTGAACTGACGTGAGAAACCCAATAATGAGGAGTTATACAAGGAGCACAATGCAATTATGTTGCGATCCAATATGGCTGCCACGTATGCACATATATACAAAAGCTTTACATAGTTTATATATAAAAAAAAATAGGACCATAGACATTGGCTGAATGTAGGTAAAACCATACCCCAAGGTTTCTACAAAGATTCTCTTCAACAGAATGGCATACCTGTTTGCTAAAAGTGGATTTGAAAGAATATAAAAATGTTGGTTCCCCTCTGGGTACTCTTTGTGCATTGCACTTTTCTAAGGCTACTGTAGACATGTAAGCGCTCCTGGACAGGGTCCTCTCCTCCTCCTGTGTCATTGTTTGTATCTGTCTGTCACCTGCAACCAATTTTTAATGTACAGGGCTGCCTTATATGTTGGCACTGTATAAATCCTGTTTAATACTAATGATAATGATAAAAAGGCTACTGTAGACATATGCACCATGTTAAAGATCATTCCACAAACAATCAGGATTTTCTTCATAAGTACAACAACCGAAAATTTAAGTAAATATTGCATTCTCCTTCAGGCGCCCCTTTCATGTCTACAAGTAGCAATAGTTGACACAATATCAAACGTTTAATCCCTATACACCACTTGATATAAAATCTGTTCTAAAATTAGTTGGCGGCTTTTTTGACTCTATCTAAATAAAGAATTTAAAATTAATTGGAACGCTGCCAACCACTAACATTGTACTGCTGCTTGATCAATGGTCTTTCCTAATAAATGTTAGATTATACATTTGGTTTTCAAAATTAATTGGGAAAGGCCTCTCTTTATTGTTTTTATTACATTGGACGTCTAACCTATTAACAAAGATGCCTAGTGTTAAATACTGCTATTACAAGAATGGTATTACAGCAAGGTACAGAGCACATTAGGAGATCTTTGCACATTCTGTAACATCACTATGTACCCACTCAATAAACTCAAGGGAATGGGTCTTTTTTATATACGCGGTCCGTTTCATAGATTACACTACATCCATAAAAAATGCATCTCCGGCATACAGAATCTTTCCACATATGACATGATTACATAGAATATATATTTATATATCTAATTTATAGCTCCTACAACATGACCAGAGTCATTTTCCGACTTTTCCAAAGCAAACAGACTTGTCCCTGGCAACGCTGCTTTGGAAATGCAGTCAATATTTCACGCACGATTGTTACGTTAGTTAAGGGACATTTTGAATTTTAAAGGCAACTTTCCAAAAAAGTATTAACTCGCAAAGTGAATAATACAGATATAGAAGATAAGCAGTGAATCTGGCACAAAGATAATAGGAATAAGCGGTAGAAACTCTGATAATAATGTTTTAATAATACGAAGACAGAGGGCAGACTGACAACCTCTGAAAGGTCGAACGCTGGAAATGTTGTAACGAATCAGTATTAAAATCATATAAAGCATCACATGTCAAGCTTTGATCTTTAGAAGGTCAGCAATGCTTCTGATCTTTGTCTGTGACAACTGAATTACGTTTGTTGTGGTTAATGCTAAATTAAGGAAACCACAGAACATATAGGCTAATCTAAACTACTGTACACTATCAGGACAATGCAACCCTGCTAGGTATAGATTAGGGAGAATGACTGTATCATCGCAGGGCATGAAGAGTTGTATCTAAAGTATACATGCTGCAGAAAAAATATATATAAGAATGAAAACTTAAAGCAGAAAGTAAATTTAATCCATGGGTCTGTTGACACTGGTTTGGCCCTAGTGAGTTTACAGTTGTTGAAGAACTAGTAGTCTATGCATGCCATGCCATGCTCATTCAGTATTTAACTATTAGGGGTACAGACCTGAGGGTAAGTTTGAGTATTTATTATGGGGTAATAATGAATCTTGATGATTTTCTGCTGGATCTGTGATTTCTGGGTCTCAGCAGAATGGTTATGTAGAGATGGATGGCTGATTTGCCATGTGGTCAATGATCCTGGGCACGTAACGCTTAAAATTGGCGGCTGCATGGCAAATCGGTTGTCTGCCCAAACATAAAGCAGCTCTGATGAGACCCAGAACATTATTACAGGCTTTTTTTGGGCTTTCTCAAATGCTTGGAAGCTGCTATAAGAACGTTTTTTGGACATAATGGGACACAAAAACATTGATATATTCTCCCAAATACTTTCAGAATGTAATTTCTATTCAATGCATGGATAAAACACAGCAGGAACCTGAAGCTGCATGGAGCACAAATGCAACTGCGGAGCAAGTGCAACAAAACTGCAAAGAAACCACACCGCCTAGAAAGCGCCTGTGAAAATAGTTTTTTTTTACCCGCTCACATGTGTTTTAGCGATATTCTGGGATCTTGGTGGTGATTTCACATTTAGGAAGCAGTAAACCACTGTAATGGTATTTCTTCAACAAGCTGAGCATAGTGTCCCTATCAGGCATGGAATTTTTTGACCTATAACCTTTTGTTCCACCAGTGCCATAATCAATCTGCAGTTCATGTAACAGTGTATGTAATACATGCATCTGTATGGGTAAGTTAGGGATGTTACAGATATGTCCTACGTTGGGTCTATGAGTATGGAAATAACTTTGATCGAGGTTAGATTGTAAGCTTTTTGGTAAAGAATTTGCATTCATGTGCAGTGGGAGAAAAATGAACCTATGTTATACTATAGAATCAGTCCGCCACCATTCCGAGAATCAGGAAAGACATTTTATACCCGATAGAAAATATCTGTCACATCTCTCAATTAGCAGATACCAAAGTAATCCCACTTTAGCTCTACATGCAATAGCTTTTGTATCGCTTCTGTAAATTAATGAAACGGTTACTGTAAATATTAGAAACAAGGAAAATATGCGCTCGAAGAGTCGTTGATTCTCTTTGTGCCTTAAGGTTTTATGTATATATGAGATAAATGTGTTGAGATAATCAAATACTAAAAAACAATATAATAAAAATATATTTTGATCCTTGCAAATTCTGCAAAGGATTTTCCTAATGACTGGCACCCAAAGGGTCCATATGGACAGGGTCAGAGGGTAATTGAACTTTTAGCTAATAAAAGTTCTCACACATTGTACATTGCTCATAATTTAAACACATTTATAAGCTTCCAGTGGCAGCACCGATCAATAGACATGGTTTTGATAAACTGCAGATTATAGGACAGCGGGCACCCCGGTGCCACAAAAGTCCACCACAATTGAATACGTTTTGTAAGGGTCGCTCTCGAATTTCTGATCTTATGATTGAAAATAGAACACAGGTGAGGGTCGCTCATAAAATAAAAAAGTGTGACGCAATTAAAACATTGTCAGGTTTCTGAATTAACAATGTCACACTTGTTCTCGGCAGCGGAGAATGTTCCGCACAATATTTTGATAATTATCAATAGTGGTAAAGATTGTATACCGGATTCGCCTTGTCCCTGGCACACAGATAGCCTTGTTTTACTCTTGAAAGGCTGCGTTTGATTTACACTTCTCTAGCTTCAACTAAATGAGCTTAGGCACTGACTTCTCATTGCCTGGAACCAGGCTCTGCCAATGCTGGAGCTCGGCGGGGAAATGTCCCCCTCTTTTTAAAAAAAAAAAAGTCTGGGGATTGTCTTTCTAGAGGGAGTTTTAAAACTAATTCATTCATAAAGAAACGTGCAACCATTTATACGGAGAGTAAATAAACACGGCGGGGGCAGGCCGTGCGAAAGTCTCAGGCTTTTCCTTACTTGGCAGCACAGCACCGAGATATTACATTGCCTTAATTGACTCTGAAGGTGATATTTTAACTTCAACATTCAGACTAAATGGGGGAAGTGCATTGTTGTTGCTGTGTGTTTGGAGTTCTAATGGGTGAACGTACATAGACAGATCTGAGTTTGACAACAAGGATGCTTAAAGTGTGCTGCCAATGTAGCTCACCCAATCACCAACGCACAAATGTGGCACTCAAGTGGTGCACAGACCATTTCCCTTTCCATGGTGAGCAGTATAGAGTGGCTTTAAAGATTTAAACTGTAAACACGACAAGCAATTTTACAGTCAGAAGTGTTCTGTAGTTAATTCCTATTGATTTAATTATCCTAGGTGATGTCCAATTTGCTACTTGTAAAATTGTAGGCTATCATAGCCATTGCAATAAAAAAAATTCACAGAATTTATTTAAAGGGGGTTATTTATTACAAATATAAATACATTTTTGATCTAACATGTTTTTTGTTCTATCTTACCAAATGAGCAGTTACCAGCATGGTGGAACGTTACTATTTTATTATTGTTTTTTCTTGAATGGGAATGATAAACAAACATTTTCCCAATGTTATCTATGTGCAATTCGAGTACACATTGCCGCATAGCTGTGTGCACTAAAATCCCCTGTCAAGTTGGGGTTATATTTCTTTTTTTATGTTTTTTATGTTTTTTTTATCCTCACGCAAGACATGAAGTAAACAGTCCTGCTTGAAATTTATTCTGTATACTAAATCACCCCTAAAATCTGTTTCACATCTTGAGCACAAAGTTCATCTGGAGTATGCAATTCACATGTAAAGCTATAAAAAGGACTATAAGATATGTATCATTGCAGCAACCTCTGGAGTCCTGGGATGCACCAAGAAATATTAAGGATTTGGAATGGAAGAGGGGCTTTTCTGCTGATTTCAGTGTCATAACTGTTCCTGATATACAAGCTCTATTGCCGTATGTGCCAGACATGTAAATAAATATATATATATATATATATATACTATTTTAAATCATTCAATTGACCTTTTCCCACTGTTCTGCATTTCATACTGAGTCTTAGCTATAAAGTTGGAATGCAAAGAATCTATTCAAGTCTCCTAAAAATACAATATAAAATTGTAACCAGTTCTCAAGAGATGCAACACTTTTAGGATTTTCTAGGAGCGATAAAATACATTTGACCTGAACATCAAAAACAATACAAAGTTTCAATCAACCTGGCCCAAACAAGAAGAATTCTGGATATTGAGGGATTGTGATGCTTACCTGGAGGATGTTTGGATGTTGAAGTCTCTGTAGCAGGATCATTTCTTTGACAATCTTGAATGAAGCCAGCCTATAGCAGTCCTCCAAGGTTTGGTATCGTTTTAGGCAATTTTGGATGTCGTGACCTCCAAAATCAACTGATTTGAGGGCCACAGACAGGGTGTCATTCAAGATCAATTTGTATACAGCTTTGGTGTAACCAGAACCCAAATAATGCACGTTGGTCCCTTTGCTAATGTCCTGGCAACCTAGTAAAGGTGGCTGCAAAGACAGATCTATTTTTGGAGACAGAACGTCCTGATCGGAGATGGACCCCTTTGGGCTTTCCCATTTCTGGTTGTGTTCTGTGGATTGTTGGGCTAGGTCCATGAGCCTCCTCTCCAGAGGTCTCAGCAGCCTCTCTGTAGCTGATACTGGAGCTTGATGCTCCCTATAGCGGACAACCTCCTGGTACCTCTCCTGGAGCTGCTTGAGTAGATCCAAAGAACCCCCTTGGCCTTGCCATGATGCGCCTATTGGTACCGTGTTTTCCCTATCCTGTATCTGCTGGATATGGTCAAACCCAGGCACACACAGTAAATTCAATACAGTACCAAGGAAAAAGGACAAGCAAAATCCAGCGACCACTGCGATTTTCCTGCGCCTCATTCTCAGGTTTTGTCCGGTTGTCCAGCCGCTGGATCTTGCGTTCGGTTGCAAAGGTGAGATCTGCAGAAGACTTTTTTCACATTGTATCCCTAATTCCTGGCACTGCCGGACACCCCCCATATAAAAAAAGCTATGCTGACCCTTTGCCTCTGCACTTTTAAAGGGGACGTACTGTGTCACTTCTGCAAAACCGGTATACGCTCGCTTCTTAGCATCTGCTTGGTCCTGTTGCTCCGTTGCAGCAGCAGTTGGGTGCTTTCACCTCTCTGCAGCCTTTTCTCACTGTAGATGTTGGCTGCAGGACTGTCAGAGCAGGAATGAGGGAAGGGGGAGGCGTGTTTTGAGATGGTTCTCTTTAAGCCCAGCCTCTTGCTGAGTGACAGCATCAGTCATTCATAGTGGGATACAACACTTCCCCTTCTGCAATAGGCGTGCATTTCACATTGGGGGCATGTGGCTCCATGCATCTTCTGGCTCTCCAGATCTGTGAAGTTAAGGATGAGCTGAGAATGGGCTACTTGCTTTCCCTCTTCAAGCACACTGGAGACTGAGGACTAGATGTAAACACAGCATAATCATTCTGAGATCAGCGGCTGCCCCCAGCAGTTTAACTCCTAGTAAAGCAGTCTCTGCATAAGGCACAAATCAGGGGGTTTGAATGTGGCCGCCTGCGATAATGCATTGTGCACAGCACCCTGCAAAATGATATTAATAATTATAACAATCCGATAATTCCCGTATTTCAATAATACAGTAATTTCCGTCTGCACACAATCAGTTCACACTACAAGTGAAAATGCACAAGGAATTACAACACTTTCTTTATTTCATTTCATTGCATTTTAATTTATTTTTATTTTTTTTTGTATTTTTTACTTTTGAATTTTCAGTGAATTTTTTCTCGTTTTCAAAACAAATTTTAAGTAAAAAATAGTCTCCATATAATGCCCAGGAATACATCCGGCTGTGATTTTAAAAAAGGCACCACATAACTTGGACTGAATTACTTGGACAGTATACTTTTTTATGGGAAATCAATCTTTCAGATTGCAGAACATTGGTCGTTAAGATCTGTAATAAAACACCCATAGTGGGGACTCTTAATTTTTTCTGTGCCAAAATGGGCAAAATATAATACTTCTGCATTGGCTGAGCAGAGATAATGCAGCAAAACCTTCTTCTAAAGTTTTATATTTATTTCAAAGGTATTTAGGATCTGCATGATATAACAAAACATACTATTGTACATTTATATTTAGATAGATATGTGCAATGGGCCATGGTTGTTTATCACATAAGCAGGACATTCATAGTGCTGCACGGATATTGTACTATACAGCTCCGCAGCAAAAGCCATTCCCATTGCTTAGGCTGACCACAGATATTGCAATTGATTGAGACTTTTTAGTTTTTTAGGCATGCCAATAAACGATGGTGAATTCAAAGGACTTTATACGGAGATTGCACAGTTAAATTGTAAAGTGTTAGGACTATTAGAAAACAAATCTCTCAAGAACATCAGATGCTGATTGAGAGATCCCACCATTGAACATTGTGCTTTGGATTGGCAGATATATTGTGCTCACAACAACCATGTGTACAAGTTTATGCACTGAACAAACACCACTCATAACTGCCTTACATTGGAAAGCAATGGTGGATTGGCATGGACAATCAATTTTTCCCCAGAACCATCTGCTCATGTTTTGTCTAAAGTGGCTGCAGAGTTTCCCAAAAACAATGTCTAATCCAGATTGGGCTACAATCATTTTATATTTATGGGTACCTTAACCCTATAAGTTTCAAATTTTCTCAATAGGGATGCTGACTGCACTGTCTAATTTACTGATAGTTCACTGTTGTCACCATCATGAACCCCTCCATACGGCTATTGCTGGAGTGCATGTAGACATGTTGTAGCTGCAAATAGGCTGTGGGATATTAGCACTAAAATGCCACAAAGCAGGCAAAAAAGTGAAAAGACTAATTTCAACATAAACAAATGACAGATACAAAGTTACTCAGCCCACACCATTCTTTGCCGCTGTTTTTAAATCCCCCAGCAAACACAAAGCACTTGAAAAATCCAGTGAAACTCTTTTGTTCCATGCTTACTGTACATATTCAGCCTTTTTGTCCATGACACATAATAGGTCCCTACTCAAATTTATATTTAGCATAAAATGGTGAAAATAATTTGTGTTAATTGCACCGTCCAATAAATAATTAGGTAAATAAACAAATCTGATCATATGTACTGCCCCCACCCCAAGAAATAAATACAGTTCATGTGTATATTTAGGAATGTGCAGCTTTTTCTATTTGTCTAGCTGTTGAATAAACACAGTGGGCACAGTGGTGAATGTTTAGACAAGATTATCCCACCTTTGGGGAGGCGGGGAATGATTATCTGATGCCATTAAACTGGTAATGTATTCAAAGGTTTATCTCTTTTCAGAATGTCCTGATAAACAAACTCACACAATGGTAGGACTCCCAGACTATGAGGGATGCACAGAGGTGTTGGAGAATGCAAATGGTGGCCAATAGGTTTGAAACTTGATTTGTTGAAAAATGTGACCAAATGGTCAAAAATGTAATTTGACTTTCACCAATTTGAATTTTTTCATTTAGAACAACACTACACAAATACACAATACACATACAAAATTACACATTGCAACTGATCTATCCTCAGTAGAACTAAAAGTAGAATTAGAGCAGGACGACTCAAAGCAATGTCTATCTTCATCCAGTAGCACTATGCTAGAATTTCAGGTAGAAACTACAGATGTTTCTATGCAAAATTAAAATTGCATCAAATTCACTGAAAATTCAGAATTCCAATTTCAGACTTGAAGTCCATCTAAATAGGTGAAATTTGACTCTAATTTAAACTAGATCAAATTTCTAAACTCATACCTAGAGGCCAAACATATATCAATATGAACATACAATTGTTCAATCAAATAAAATGATCTAAATGAATAAAAAAAAAACAACCCAAGGATCTAAAATCACAATTTGCCTTTAAGTCTGCATATTTGGCCGCAGGTTAACTTACTCGGGCTTTTGTTAATCATATGAAAAAGTATTATAAATGCGGTCAGTTGATTAATGATGATCAGTTTGTTCTTGTTACACTGTTAAGGCATCATAGGCTGGTTGTATATACCTTTGAATTGGAGTTTTCTTGTATATGCTGAAGCTGTAGCAAATTTTCCCATTTTTAATCATACAACCATCATACCACCATATCATCTTTAGGCCATCAGTTTGACCCATTGTTGAATGAGTTGCCCAAATCTTTTGCTGGGTTGGAAGAAAATGGACTCATTTATGATTGGCCCACTTGTTACACTGTAAAGGCATCGTTGGCTGGTTGTATATAACTTTGAATTGGTGTAACATAGATTATATGGGATAGATGACCTGAACCTGGGAACACTGCAAATTTGCACATTTGAATTCTGATATGACTCATAAATTTGAGTTTCTCTTCCCACAATGCAACATACAAGATCACTGCACCATAGAAAATTACACAGCTGAACTATAGGTTGACAAGAGGGCAAGACTTATTGTCATAGAAGTTGAATAAACTGGAATTGTGATCACGGGTTTTGTGGGCAGCAATGGGCAGGGGTCCTGTAGCACCTGGGATTTAAATTATGCTAAAACACAGATATATAAATCCAGAAGAAGGGTCCATTCACACATTAGTATGTGTGTTAAGGAGTTCATTTTAGTTTTATGTTGACATGTTTTACAGCATTTTAGTAACTTTAAATTAGTAATTCGCCTCAATGCTCAAAAAAAGTATATTGTTAACCATTTAATATATTTTATATTTTGTTGCAATTTAGGTACAATTTGCCGTTAACCAGATGGTAAAAGAACAAAGATACACAGAAAATGCAATGGTAATGCATGCTTTAATGTTGTGGTGTCTGCCCCATAAAAATATATAAATGGGCAAGAATAGGAAATGGATTAAAAAACAATAAATCTTCAAGTAGCTTATCCTGTTATTGATTTTTCTGTAGCAGCTATTCAGCTATGGCTGGCGTTCTTACTCTTTGTCAGAGGAGACACTCATTAAAGGACACCTATCATTGAGTGAAGTTTGCGGTTCGTCACTGCTGACCTTCTGAAATGCTACTTGCTGCAGATACCATGGCTACAATGCTTTATGGATCACTGACCCAGAATAAGCATCTAGTCAAAATGCACGATAGCCAGAGGACCTCCTTGACAGATAGGCGACTAGGAAAAGTGTGCAGTGAAAACTCAAGAATTTTGCTTTTGATGGGTTTCCTTTAGGCACTTACAATTAAAATGAATTAAGTCTTTAAAATAGCATATATTCTTTAATAAGATATATAAATATATATATATAAAAGTGTAAAGTGTAATATATATATATATATTTGTAAAAACTGTATAGAAAATGGAACAAAAATGAAACAATATAAATGTCCAATATAATGATTATTCCCATTGTGATAAACACCTAAAAACTTTTTTAATGGCCAGTTTTCTGCTACAAAGAAAGACAAAAAAAAGTGTTGGATGTTGTGAAGAAATAATCAGGCTGAAATGTCTGGAAGGATAAATCTGTCTTCTTTAGACTAAATCTACAACTCATGGACTCAACATGGGGCAACACTTGCCCTGCTGGAGACATAGATGGCAGGGGTGAGTGCTAATGACATTGTTATCCATCAAGGCCCTATTATGCTGCTGTTAGCAACTAATTAAGAGACACAATAGCAGCCAAGAGTTCTCAAAGAAAAGAGCATCAACACGAGAAAGCCATAAAAAGTTTTAAGGGAATTCCAGGCTGAAAAGAGGGGAAAAAAGTTCATTGTGGTGAATAGATAGTGGCAGTGTCCATTGGCCTTTAAAAAATACACAAGACACATAGGACTTTATGAGGAAGCAGTGGAGGGGGACAGTCACCTCTATTAGGACACAAAATAACTTCATCAGGGTCGCTTATACTCACATCAACTAGTATTATTCAAAAGCTAATAAAACTTTCCCTGGGGCTGTTTTACGCAAATGAGGACCATTAAATAGGATTAAATCTTTGAGGTGAGAATACACATTGAGTAACAGTTATTAAAGGGAACAATATACAAAATAAGAATTGTGAGGGCAGCTGGTGTTGCAGAGTTGGTTACATAGGTGGATGTGACTGAAGCCATGCGTTAGAGATTGTGCTGAATTCATCCTTGAACTGTACAAAATGGTGATATGGGGCATCATACCTTAACTATTTGGAGTAGGACCTGGGCTGCACCAGTTTTGTAGGCTCATAGCTGGACTAATTCATTTATTTCATGATGGCCATTTTGGTAGACACCCTATCATACAATTTGGCCTTCCCTGTGTCCATGGGATGGGTTAATCATGCAAATCCCATTAGATACAAATCCCTCTTTAGATACGTTTATCTGATCTCTTAGATACTTTTTCTAGCTTAAAGGTCAACTTGAACATCAACTGATGTTTTAGCTTTTAGTGGGTTGGATGTACTTGTCCACAGTAGTACTTGGCCATAAATCTGTAATAAAGGTATAATTATCCTCCAGTAGTATTACCCAAATATTTGTTGATTCCACATGATGGATAATCTTATGGAGAAGTGTGGCAAAATTATTTGACATTGTAATGGCCCCACAATTGTGGTGAGATGATCTCACCACATGAGGTCCTAATGAAGATTAAATAAATGAAGACCAATAAAGGAAGATAGCTTGGGATTCTTCTCTCCAGTATTATGAAATTAGAAATACCAGTGTGGCTGTGGTTTTGGTCATCAAGTAAACATCTGAAAATACTATAAATGGTTTATTGTTCAGCTGCTGATTAAAATATATGGTTGGTTTGGGTGGCCATACGCAACATTGATAATTTGCCTAATCATGTGCCCATTGACCAGTGTATGGTTAGCTGTACATCTGTAGATGTGAAATTACAATTTGATAATATAAAAAATTCATATGTTCAAGCTGATGACCAGGTTTTGCTAGATCACCCAGGTTCACTGATAAAAGTGTATCTTCTCCAGCCTTGGAGAGCATTATTAATTAGGGCCAATCTCACTAGAGAGGACCGTGACCCCCCTCACTTTTTGTACAGCTTCACTCACCAGAGAACTAGTAAGAGAGATTCTGATAAAATTTGGCAATTGAGCAGGGCCTCGTTGATTAGGAGAGACACTGTACAAACAGGTGAGAGGTGTCCCTGTCTTCTCTAGGGAGTTGTCACCAGTGACAGATTCACATTTTTGTTTTACTTGCTGGATTGGTTGCATGGACACATATGTCCTAAGATGGCATCTCTCATGGGTTAGGTTTAAAGACCACACTCTTTAAGCTACATACACACATGCAATGATTGTCTTTGGAAAGGATCTTTCACAATCATTTCCAACGACAAACAACTGCACGATGCATTAACAAGTGCTGTACATACAGCACTGTCCTGCTCTATGGAGAGCAGGGGAGAGAACAACGGAGCGGCACCCCACTGCGCTTTCCCCCTTTCACTTGCATTATGATCGTTCGTCGTCTATCGTCCGTTAATCACACACCAGATTCTTGTACGATATCAGCCCTGAGCTGATTATCGGACGAGAACTATTGCACGTGTGTACGTAGCTTTATGAAAGGGCCCCTTCAACTGTTGAAACAATGGAATTTGTTTTGTTTCTAGCAGATAAATGTGATGGGATTTTTTTTGTATTGTAAGTAGTTAGAGCCATGAAATCTGAAAAAGATAAAAATAATGCAATTATTGACCTGCATTATATGTTTAGGCCAGTGTTATTTAACTTTTTTAACTTGGGGGAACCCTTGGAATAACTTTCAGGTCTTCAGGAAACCCCTTGTATATTTACTACATATTAATCTCATAATACATAAATTATAGATAGCCAAATCATCAATTAATGGTGTCAGTGGTAACTGACCTGAGAAATAGAAATTGCTCAAGGGACCTCTGATAACCTTTGAAGGAACCCTGGTTGAGAAACACTGGTTTAGGTTGTCCTAGCTGAACAACAATGATTTATCAAGAAAATTCAATGCTGATGATTGATTTCTGAAAATGGGCAGCCAGAAGATACCAATATGGCCAAAAACACAATCATGTAATGTCATATGGGTCATGTGATGATCATGTCAGGTCTTTGGCTGACCTTATTCCTGCAAAGGTTGCACTGTGGAGATAAACCAATCTAGGGCGGGTTTATTGCTTTAAATTAATCTTATTTTATGACTGGGTAGGCTTAATGAATAGCTGTTATTTACTCTTCAGTTGTAAAATGTGGAGTAAAACAAGCAGGGGATTGGTAACTAGGTGTAAAAGTCTGCAAGATTCCATTAGCTGTGGGAACACAAAGAACGCAGATTGCATGGCATTATTCCAAACATAGAACTCCTTCACATTATGTGAGGTTCAATACACCTACTTTACATGTCTCTGTTTTTACATAATCACTGGGTAATAAATCTCACTGTAAAACTAGTTCTGTCCCATGTGTGGTAACCTTTTACTCCTTAAGTAAATCAATAGATTAGAAAGAGACACATCTGCTATAAACGGATTTTCATCACATATTTAAGTCACCCTATCACATACAAAAATGCATCAGAAACATTTAAACCTGTAGAAAGTACCTTTCCTTATGGCCAGGCCGCTGAACTTCACACTAAAAGTCCACTGGGAGACAGCATTTCTAGGGGAAAAACCCTCCTTGGTCTCCCACCCTGCTGACCTCCTATTAAATAGTAAAATACCTGTAATGGTATGAGGTTAGCCGGTTGAACCGGGAGTAGCAGGAGCTTCAAGGGTTCCAGGAGACCACCACTCCTGAAAATGTCAGTTTTCAAGTAGACGTCTGGGATAACAAATTCGTAGCAAGTTCAGCCCGGGCAGAAGGAAAGGTAAGAACTGTGTTTTTTTGAGAATCTTGGCCAGAAAGCAGTGGTCCTACTCCATTATATGCTCACCTCAGCTTCTTCTGGCCTGGACTTTTAACACTCAACTTTTTACCCTGAACCCTGGCTCAGCTGGCCTTCTTGAATCCATAAGGGTCTTATTAAACTTTATTTTAAAGAAGCAAATTTTAAAGATTTATCCAGACTTTAACCTTATGTTTTTCCATTATTTTTAATTGTTTTTTATCTATTTATTTTAGGACCTCCGTTCATATCTCATGCCCTTGCCTGACTTTGCAAAATTCTGGTGTATGTATGCTTTGTGGGTTAGATCTACAACCACCTCCTTTGTTAAGGGGGATTACCCCATAGTAGTTTTTGTCTTTATCTTCAGCCATAAATGTTAATGAAGGTGTTCTTCTCCTGTGGCTTTATTACCCAATTATTTGTTATTTCTAGATGATTGAGAATCTAATGGAGAGGTGTGACACTATTATTTGACGTTGTAATGGCCTTAGGTTTGTGATAAGGAGATCTTACCACTTGATTTGCCAAATAAGATTAATGTTTTATTCAAGTGGTACCTGGCACCCTCACGTCCTTCCCATATTTTTCTAGATTATTTGACTCTTTGTTTTAGGAACTGCAAGACAGTAATTGTATAAATTGTATAAATTCCAGGTGTTTATATATTCTTATACAAAACAGAGTCGCGGACCTCCAAAGAATTCTTTGCAAAATAGGAGTGGGCATGCATGCCCATTCCCGAAACTGGCGACTTTCTTTTGGTCATCTTTTTCTTTTTGCATCCCTTACACAAACCTGAGTAATTGTTTCCCAATAAACCTCAGACTGTACCCATAGAATTTTAATAAGGTGCTTTTCAACCAGAACTTTATATCATCTTGCTCTCTTTTTTTCTTCCACTCCTTCTCTTCTAGTATATATTCATCGTTTATATCTTTACCTGCTAGGAACTTAAAACTGTTTTATCATTATCTAGATCACTGTATTTTGTTGTGGTTTGTAACCAGAATAGTGACACTTTACCTGGTCAATTGGGCCTGATTTATTACGGTCTCAAAGGCTGGAGAGAATACACTTTCATCAGTGAAGCTGGGTGATCCAGAAAACCTGTAATGGATTTCTCAAAATCATTTGCTAGCAAATATTTTAAACCCTTGACCAGATCCTTTCCAGGTTTGCTGGATCACCCAGCTTCACTGATGAAAGTGTATCTTCTCCAGCCTTGGAGTGTATTAATAAACCAGGGGTATTGGGATCTTCCAGGTTCACTATTGAAAGTGTATCCTCTCCAGCCTTAAGCTACGTACACACGGCAGATTTTTATTGCCCGATAATCGGCATCGGCCAATTATCGGGCGAAAATCTTCCGTGTGTACAGTCGGTGTCGTCCATCGTCCGGACGACCGACCTGCCGGATCCACGGACGATGGACGACAGCCGATCGTAATGAAAGGGAAGGGGAGAGCGCGCAGCAGGGTGCCGCTCCGTCGCTCTCCCCCCTCCCCTCTCCATAGAGCATGAACGGTGCTGTATGTACAGCATCGTTCATGCATCTTGCAGCCCCTTGTCGTTGGAAAGGATCGTGAAAGATCAATTGAAACAAAGTCTTTCGCTTACTAGTTTGATACCCTTTACATACATAACAGAGAAGATTGCCAGGATTGTCAAATTTGCTTTAAATAATGTATGTCTATCTAAAACTTGCTCTATAGACACATAGCATTAAAGTCAGATACAACCAGGCAACTAGTATTCTTGGAAGGGGGTCAGAAATGCTACCCTCTTTTTTTCAACATTAGTTCCCTTTAAAGATTAGATTTAATTATGCTGATTTGATTATGTTCAGACCTCTGTTCTTCAAAGCTTTTGTGAGCCTGTTTTTTGCAAAAGCTTGAAATTTCTTTATAAAAATTAGTTTAAATGAAAATTAATGGGCCTGGTGTTTTATGCAGTTTACAGGTGTTAGACGATTAGAATCGTTTATTCAGAAGCTCCATGTAGCTTCTAGGCTCCCAGGAGCGTCTATAGGCCACATTTTCCAGAAGCAGGTCTGAACATGTCCTAAATGTTTCATTTTCCCAATTAATAAAAGATGAAACCTAATTAGCTGCTTTGGTTGGGGTTTGCAAAAAACCAATCATTGAACAGCACTGCTAAAAGGAAACATTTGGTGGAAACTGTTTAATATTGAGAATACTTTACCAGTCTGCATTCCCTTTGTGATAAAAAGATATCAGAAATCAGATATGGTAAATAAATCTTTATTGTAGATCGGTATAAAGAGATAGCACCATATGCATCAATTATCATAAAATCCTGTTGGAGTTGGAGGTAAGTAGTATTTACTTTTTTTTTTTTAACATTTCCTGTGTTCTACCATCAGAAATGTCTATAAATAATATACCCAGGCTCCCTTCAAACGGTGCAGAAAGCCTATCCCAGACATAGAGCAAGCTGCAGCTATGTGCCCAGGAGCGGCAAACTGCACCACAGGGTAATTTGTCTGCACATGTTGCCTTTGCATTCAAAGTTGTGATGTGGTTCATATTCCAGAGGAGAAAAAACAACCACATGGCTCAAAGTTACACGTCACTTCTAGGAACCAAATTGTAATGCAAACACAATACCAATGCAAAATTGATACCCAACTACTGCCATTCAGTTGATGGAGCAGTTGGGATCATGCATTAGCCTGCTGTACAATGCCACAGTCAACTGCATGTCAATAAGAATATATAACAAACTCTTTTTTTTCGGACTGTTAAGTCTTTATTTATCTATGTATTGCTCCAGGAGAATGTTTCATATATACTATAATGACTGTCAGCAATTAAGGGGTAACTTTCATTAAAAGAAAATAAATTCAGTGAGTCCCACAGTGCAGTTTCTTCCTGAACATGTAAAAAAAATATGCCAATCTCACCAAGTATTTTTTTTACATTCCAGGAAAGCCCCCTGTGCGCATGTCTGGGATCGCGCATGCACAGAAGTAGCAGCCCAAACCCTCTTGCGATATGTAACATATGTATCCAAGAAGGTGGCAGGTTTCCCCTTCAGTCTTTGCTGCCGCGCTCATTAGCCAACCTTTTATATAATGTTAAAAAAGGGATGATAGGTCTGCTTTAAAAAAATGAACAATAAAGTGGTTACCTATTTTAAAGAATTGTTCCTCATAATAGAAATAAGTTATTCAGTGTAAACATTAAAGTATTTTATTTTTCAGATTAAGAAGGTTTAAAATACTGCACAGTAAAGAACAAAAAGTGGCTGGTTACAGCTGCACGCTACGCTTTTTGCCTAATTATAAGGGTCTGCCTTGAGTCTTAGCTAGACTAATAATTTAAGGATTTGCATAGAGTAATATAAGTCTTTTGTTTCCAAGCACCGGCTATTTACACTCTCCAGATTTCATTTTAGAAATCATTAGCAGGGGATTATTAACTCCAGCACAAGGCAAATACAGCTTAAGCCTCTCCATTCTGCTGGAAGATTTCATTAAATAATAGCTTAAGGACAACTGTATTTAAAGAATGGAATAGTTCCATTGACACAAGTCCTTTACATTACAATCTTACCTGTGGGAGGTTTGGGATTAGGGCTGTCGGAATGTCAAGCTGCAGCTTTCTTGGGAAGGTTTGTGTGTACAATGTGGACATCCCTTGTCCCAACTCATGCTGGGAGGAGAGACTGGAGGGGTCTTTTCATTATAAATGCTAATGAGTTGGACTTCACACAGAGCCATCCTGAAACAAAACAACTGTTTTTCTATCTCTTTAATTCTTGTTTGATTTCCTGCCCCCAGCGGATTCTCAGGCTGACCTCCTGGATACCCGAGCTGGGGTAAGCTTTAGGGCAGAACTTCCAAAGGAATCTTCTTTACCTTCTGTCATTGTTCATGCCAATTGGTTACTGATTCTGGCTATATATCAGTGACAATACAATATAGGACTGGGAAGGCCACTGTATCCTGCATTTATATATAAAGTGTAACTAAACCCTACTATAATCACCAGTCTCCAATCCAGGGTGCTTCCATCTTCTTTCTCTTTCTAGATGGGACCTTCAGCCAACTTGATTGGCCAGGCAAAGATGATAAAACTCCCACGAAGGCATATGGGAGTTCATTCAGTCCTGGCAAGCCAAGTGATTGCCGGGAATCTTGGCACCCGAGGTAAAGCCTCACATGTGCAGCTCAGTCTTTTTGACCAGCGGTCCCCAACCTGTGGAGAAAATTTTGGTGGTCCACGGCTCTAGCCGGTGCACCTCCCAGTGGGGTTAGAAGAAGGACCCTGCTTGGGGGTGCCCGGGCCAGAGCTGCAGACCATGTCTCCCGTATGCATTGCAGGCTCAAGACGGTGGGAGAGCTGTGTCTCTGGACACAACACATCCACTCTTCCATTGCAGGCCCAGACCTATGATGGGAGAGTGGAAATCATCTATACGTTTACTAATTGAATCCAAAATTGTGAATTATTTGTAATTGTAATTATTATGTGAATTATGGGTAAAAGGTGGGTGAATCAGGGGTCAAACCATTTATAAACAGATCCCTATAAGTACCTACATTATGTAAATTGTATTACCCCTCTTATATTGTTGGCTGTATTTGTTAGAATATATTTAACATCTTTTTGCAATGTATTTATTTTTATGCCTTTTATTAGCCTTTTATATACTTTTTATGTTTTCTGACATGTGTTTTTATATGTGTTTTATGTTGTGATGAATGTGGAGTTGTGAGCTCCGATATACATAGGATGTTTTCTCTGATCTTGCAAAGATTGACCAGACTTGCTCCAATAGTGTGCTGCTCACGTCCTTTAATAATTTTAAATACCAAAGTAATTTATAAATAGTATAAAATATTTTAAAACAGGAAAACACTGCAAATAATCTCATTTTCAAATACTGTCTGTGCTGGAATGTGACAGGGTCTCTTTATTTAGAAAAATAATAAATAGGTAATAGCATAGGTGAACTATAAAATTAATTATATACATAAAAATGTACAAAACACCCTTAAATGCGATCACCTGTTTTTATTTTATAACTTTGGTTTGGTGCTAAAATTGTTTTTTATTATAATGTTTCCGTAAATAAGCGCACTTTTCATATTTTTTCCCAGAAAGATGTTTTCTGGACAATCAGTATGGAGGCACTTTGATCTTACAGCACCTTGATCCACAAAACCTGATCAATGGTTTTAATTAGAATGTATTGCAGCTCTGTTTTTGATTATTGTGCTGCCTGCAGGAGGTCTCAGAGTTTTTCCAGAACTCATCCACTGTGTGAACGTGATTGGCCATTCCAGATGTTTTACTGGGACATTTTCTAATAATATCTTGTTTTTTCTTTTTTTTATATGGCTTTCCTTTGATTTATCTACTGTGAGTGTTTTACTTCATTGTACTACATACGTTGTAGACATGCAGTGTCTGAGATATACAAGTGTTTTTCGAATTTTTTAATATATTATTTTTAATAACCTGTATTTACTATAGTGCCAACATATGATGTAGCGCTGTACAGAGTCCATAGTCATATCACTAGCTGTCCCTCAAAGGGGCTCACAATCTAATGTCCCCACCATAGTCATATATCATTACCACAGTTCAAGGACAACTTTTTGATGGAAGGCCAATTAACCTTATTGCAAGTTTTACAGAAACCAGGGCCCCCAGAGGAAACCCACATAAACATAGGGAGAACATACAAACTCCATGCACAATACTTGCCAAGATTTGAACATGGAATCCTAGTGCAGCAAAGACGAAAGTGCTAGCCACTGAGCCCAAAACAGTTCATGTGAAAAAGTGCTTACATTAAAAAATACTTAAAGTTCAACTTTTATTTTTTTTAACGTTTCCCTTACCTCAGGCTGCAATGTTCACCTCCCCTCTTGAGCCATTTATGTTATGATTCTTTCCAACACAGTAAGTCCTCAGTCTTTTGGGGTGAATGATGCTGAGGACGTCCTATGAGCATAGAGGGTTTTATAGACCTTCCATAGTAATACAGAAATAAGCACTGATATGGTCAGTGGTAGACATAGCCAACAGGGGGCCCCTGTGCAAAAAATAAATTTTGGCCCCTTCACTAAACTGACCCAGGTCCTTTGTGAGGGCCCGTTGGCAGAGGAGGGTGCGGGTTTTCGTGCAGCTGTATAACTTGTACCTTCCTATGTCTGCCACTGAATGTGAAAACTCCCTGCATCACAAAGAACATCTCCACATCGGGAGAAGTTATGAAGAAGACTCAATGACCCCAATACATAGAGGGATGTGGTTATGAAATTCTTGGATAAATCTGAGAACAATGTACCTGATAACAGTCAACAGGGGCAGAGAGAGCACAAGTATTGTCAGGATCAACTGGATTTTTTATTAAAGTTTCTACTTACTGGAGAGATATGAAATCAATTTCAATAATATATTTAGTAGACCAAAAGGGAGCAAATAGGAAGTACGTTAATAGAATTTATATACACTTTAAGGCTACTTTCATACTTTGCGGTTGAGGTGCATTGCAGTAACACATGTTACTGTAATGTCTATTATGTGTGTTAGCATATTGCAGTTCCATAGATTTTTAATGGCACCCCAATACTCTAACCCAACAGACTTCTGACATACAAACATTGCAGTGCAACACAGCATACACTAATGTCCAGAATTGTGGTGTGCAGCGCTGGAGAAAAAGCTGCATTGCCCATTATGTTTATAGTAACAGGCCATTCATTCTTTTATTGTAACACGTGTTTAATCAGTACAACAGTTGGAAATCAAAAAAGGGTGGGGGGTGGATATTCAAGTGAAAGGGGGGGGGGGGGGGAATAGAACGAAATAGGGGAGGGAGTGTCTCAAGGATATACAAGTCCAAAAAGTCCTGAGTAGCAATAGATCCAAAAAAGTCCCAGTTGCAGTGATCTTGGTCTGGTTGAGAGGGGATGGTACCTGTGAAAAAGTCATCACTTATGAGGAAGAAAAGGAAGAGTTAGGAAAACAGGGCATAATATTTAACACATCAATGACCTAATAGGATTTTATATTCATCAGATTCCTGAAATGCTATCCAAGGAGCCCAGGTATATACAAATTTCTCGGTTGTATCATATATGCCAGAAGTAAGATCCTCCATCAACATAATTTTGTTAGCCTTATGAAGCCAGAGCTTAACAGTGGGAGGTTGAGTCTTCCTCCATAGCCCCTTTGGTTGCATTCAGGAGGTGTCTAAGCCCCAATTCTTATATACTTTCTGCATCCAGTCGTTAGTTGGAGAAGAAAGAATGTTGGGTCTCCAGAGATCTCCCAAGGCCATTCATTTTTAATGTGTGCTTATAAAGAGTAAATGGGACTTAGTCTGCTGCCCAAAATGTTTGAAAAGTTACTATTAGCTCTCATTCACACCAGAGCATGGTGAGCTGTCACAAACGTGTTGTCATGAGCTGATGTGTCACATTGAAAAGCTCTTCAATATGAACGGCCTAAAACGCCCTTCAATGCTTGAGAATCTGAAGTTGTATTTTTGCATCATGGGTGACAGGAATTTCATAATCATTACTTCTCGTAAGTCTGTTGTGGAGTCAGTGGCAAAGATGGCGCCATCCAAGTATATAGTAATTACAGGTCCTGGTCTTCTCATTGCTGCAGGACAGCTGCACACAAATCTGTCTGTGTCATAATCAGCAAATATTTTGTGCATATTTGCTGATTATGGCACAAGCTCCCCTCCCATCAACAAGTTTAGTTCCCCACCAGAGTGAAATCTCTAGAAAGGCCTGGAGATGAGTTGAACATAATGAGGGTCTGCATGACTATGTGAACAGGAGAGTGGAAAAGAGTTATTATAAAAAGGGGGAAGTATTCTCGGAGAAATTGGTGGTAGAAAGTGGAAGGGAGGGGTGGTGGAGTGAAGAGAGAGGAAAGTAAGAAAACAGGAATTAGGGGGTCTTTCTTCCCCTCTCATCTTCCCATTTGGTTTTAGGGGGGTAGGGTTTGTGGCACTTATGTTCACAGTTTGGGGTGCTCAAGGGCAGTTTTTTTGGGTGGTTGAACCCATCTATGATATTGGAGCCTTGTAAGTCAGAAGGTGGGTGGGTGTTTTTGGGCTGCCGGAACTATTCCCTCCCGAACAATAATATTATGTGAGTGGCAGACACTTCTAAAGAGAAGAGTCTGTTAGGGGTTAGGGCCTTTGAGGACCTGCAACTTGACAATACAGTGTTAGGGTAATGGTAATATGTTATTTGGTTATATTTTATAAATTTGGTCATTTAAAGGTTTTATTTTGGTTATTAAAATGTAGCAAAGCAACATAAAAGTAACATAAAAAGTTTGGTACTGCAACTGGAGTCTCAGGTTATGTAAATATTCCCTTAGATTGTAAGCTCTTTTGGGCAGGGTCCTCTCCTCCTGTGCCACTGTGTGTATCTCTGTTAATATACAGCACTGTGTAATATGTTGGTGCTTTATATATAAAGTTTAATAATATTAATATTCAATAGAAGTCTCGGATGATGTGAATGTACTGTAGTGAAAACATGAAATGGTTAAGTATTCCGGATTGGGACATCACTGTATTTCCCAAAAACATTGTAGGTGGGGAGGGAAGTATCTGACCTCTGTTTTTCCTGTTGAGGTTTACTAGAAGGGAGAATGAATAATGATCACACTAAGATATATTGAAACCATCTTTCTTGCCTAAACAAGATAAAGGCTACATCAATGTCCTGAATGTCCCTATGGGAGTAACCTATTTGCTCCATGAATCAAAGCCTTCCTTGGTAGCCGGGAGAGCAGGATAAACTTGTGTTTCAGTGGTTGCAAATGGGAAATCCAATTTATGGAGCTATGCTT
Organism: Pyxicephalus adspersus; assembly: GCF_032062135.1. Lineage (NCBI taxonomy): Eukaryota > Metazoa > Chordata > Amphibia > Anura > Pyxicephalidae > Pyxicephalus > Pyxicephalus adspersus. Next base: position 140,149,074 of record NC_092861.1, read on the forward strand.
ACTTTTTTTACTCTTGCTGCAATGACTTTACCCTATTCCCTGCTTCATTGACATTTGATCTTTGACTAAAGCTCGCACTGTTTAGAATTAACATCTGAGTGACCGTGGAGAAGCTTTGAGAAGAGAGAGGGACCTGGTTGGAGTTGTTAGGTATAGAAGACAGGATAGTTTGGAGAACACTTTGTTTAATACATATGTAAATCCAAGCACTAAAAATCTTATATATTCTCAAAGCTGATCACTGGGCAAACTAGAACACCCCCATCCCGCACCCTCCTTTCATTGTACATGGCAAAAAAACATATAAAACCCATTTTACTTACTTAAAGCTCTGATCATGTGATGCTCCAGTCCCCAATTCTTCTGCCCTAAATTCTTCTTCTTTGTTTAGAGTGCTGGGGTATATATCACTATCTATAGAAGGTGGACACTTTTTTAATGTCCGGGTGCAAAGGGCATTTCAGCATCCAGAGGGGTCAGATTATTGGGGGTTAGTCATGGGGGACATTCTGCAGTTTTGGATTATTAGTCCACACCTGGAAAATGCAAGAGAATTTAGGTAAGTATATCTGATGTAAAAAAGACCAGAAAATCAAGTGCTGCCAGATAGATTGGGAGTATAGGGGATGGGGTTAGAATTTTTTTTTGCCCAATAATAGCCTTAGTCAATGTCACGCCAAATGTAACTTTAATATTGGTAAACCTGATAATTGAATGATGAATATGCACGAATCCTTGACCAAGGATTTTCTTTTATGGGGTATCAATCTTTTGCCCTGGTCTTCCAATGGTGTCCTTGTGTTGTCACCCCACACATAGGCTGCTGCCATTAACTGCAATGGCCTTTTTGACGTTGCATCAATGTGACCCACTGCTGCCACAATTAGGGAACCCACAATGAGGAATGCAGCTACCACCTTGAAGAATGCCATGCAATCATCTCTGGGGTGTACATAGACCGGAAGTGGATGCAAAAAAGCTCCCGAAGTTCAAAAGCACCAAAACCTAAAATTTAAAAAAATTAGTTGTGTAAATTGTTGTAAAAATGTTGTATGCTCACTACACAACATGCACAAAAGTGGCTGCTGCAGTTTAAAGGAAAAGAAGTCTAATCCTATAGATTCTCAAACAATGAGTTAGAAACTCTGTAAACTCTGTAAGCAATAAATAGGTTAAATTAGGCTGAAAGATATGGAAAAGTGAATCTAAAACTGTACCTTTAAATAATAAATATAAAATGTATCTTAGTAAGAAAATGTAAAGCATATTTTAGTCTTTAGTCATGCTCTTTTTAAATATATGGCTTGCATAACACAGATTATGATTCTAAATTCACTGACCTGTTTACATATTTGACAATTAAACTACCTAAACTCTCTGGTTCTGCAGGCTTTAAAACAGAAGAAAAAAAAAAGAGTAAAGAAATGATATGAGGATTCTGTCACTCAGGCTTGAGAAAGGACTCGCTGATGACCTCAATGTGGATATTGCTGTGTGGTCATCAGCTGGTGGTCACAGTGACTGTACCCCATGTGACTCATATTGTGTGGCCCAGTTGGATACATCTGGTTATTCTGTGATCGGGCCAAACAGCTGGATGTAAATATTTGTCACCAGCTTTAGAAATGTATCTAAAACGAACAAAAACTCAGTTTGTTTATGGAAAATGTCCATCGCTTTTTTTGATTTGTAAGAGAGGTTTGATTTCTTTTTCCCTGTAAGAGATTTGGGGTGCTAGTAAGGCTGCTTCTCCTAACAGCTGTTGTAGTCACCAATATGGGAACCATTTATGGGTTATGGGTACCCCATTCTACTAATGCCCATGCACGCACATATGCATGGATCACAGTCTTCTGCCTTTGGGCTTAACTGCGATCCCAGCTGCTCAGAGTTCGGGAAGTGGTGGATGCCATTGGAAGATTCACGTCATAGCCACAACTGCAACTGCACCGATTCTGGTTGCCTGTGGTGTGGTTTGCTGTCCCCAGCAGATTTACACCATATAGACAGATATATAGATATATGAATAGATAGATAGATAGATAGATAGATAGATAGATAGATAGATAGATAGATAGATACATATAGAGTAGACATTAGAATGATAAAACACCCATAGTTTGAAAAGTCTGCTTTGCAAATAGTAAACCTCACTGTAATGTAAATTATGTCTTTGCTGTTAGGGATAAACTCGTGGGCTTTCACTCTGTCACTAGGAAATGCTGGAGGGTTTCTTACAGTGGAGACAGAAGATACTTCCATTTAAAATCCTGAATCCAGATTTGTTAGTATATGGGAGAAAGTATTTAAGATCTTCTTTTAATCCTTTATAATGGTGTGATCTTTGGGAAGGAGTAGTATCATCAATCTTCAGGGGGTATCAGGTCCATCTCTGTGGTGCTCTATGGTCCCCTTCCACAGGCCGAGGTATTTGTGTTTCCTGGAATATTTTTTCCATGTCAGTGTTTTTGGTCTTCAGCAACTCCCCCCAAGATGTCACGTTACAGTATGTGAGGACACCTCCAGGTTTGAGCAGGCAATATGCATGAGCCTTAATAAAGATGAACTGGTGAGTATGTCACGTTTCTTCAGATATAGGGTAAGTGTCATTCGGCAATGTTGGCACTTCTTCCCGCAGGCGCTTCAGTGGGACAATCTAATGTGATTGCTGTTTTGGCCCATTCTCATAACCTTTGGAATACCCCATCATTGCACTCAATGTTCCCCTATGTTTTACTCCAAGTACTTATATGTAATTTTGTGGCTTCTATTGCTATGCTAAAACCAAACTCTAGCACTTGCTCTCCTGTACTGGCAGCTACCGATGACAGGCTGTGTATGTATTGGGTCTCCCAACTTTCCATCACAGGTTTGCCCAGGATTTCTAGGTGAGTGTCTGACTCATTGTACCCAGCATTTTCATTGTGCCACTCAGATTTGCAGCTCTCTCCTTCAGTGAAGATCCTATCTGAAGACATGGCTGGACGTACAGGTTGGGGAAGCTGACAGCAAAAACAGACAGGGACACAGAGACAGTGGAGCGGCCCCGACTGTGGGGTTATAAGGCTCAGGGCCACACTCTACACCCTTTAAATAGAATATAAAATGTAGACATTGGTGTTGAGTGACTTTACTATCCACTCTCTGCTATAAACATCCTCTGGTTAGGGTTATATCTGAAATGGTAAAGAGATCCATTGGAAACAATACTCACACTCATTTCACCTATGGTGTGTAGGGGACTGCCTTTTTTCTATGTGCTAGCTGAGTTGTAACTTTGAAAAATTTAAATAAAGTTGTTGAAGTAAACAGACACCTCTTCATAAAGAACAGTGAAGTGCTTCCCAGCCCTGATAGTGACCTTAGAACCCCTAACAAGTTATATAAGTAAATGCAGGAAGGGGCGGAGATGAGAACATGTGCTCAGCCAGGGTAGTTGTACCCCCATATTACCATACAATAGGAGTGCACCCCATCACCTGTCACTTCCCCTCCTGCACCCCTATATTACCTGAACAATAGGAGTGCACCACATTACCTCTATCTCTACCTTCTGTACCCACATATCACCTCACAAAATAGGAGGGCACTTCATCACTTGTCTCTCCCACTCTTGTAACCCCATATCACCTCATATCATATCACTGCATTCCTTCCAGAACACACTGACTGCTGTGTCTGTGTGTAGTGCAATATTAAATTATTTCCCTCTGTATTATTGGGGTATATGTGATATCTGTAATCAGAGATTATTTCCCTCTGTATTAATGGGGTATATGTGATATCTTATCAGAGATCCCTTTGGGAAATCCCTACTGTCAGTATATCAGCTATATACACAAATATATATTTGCTCTGCCCTTTCAGTTATCTTTGATCTGCACCCTCTGTCTAGTTACATCTAGCATAGGTTAGGCATCTGATGGCCCATAGGTAGCAGAGGTCCGGTTGGATTGGCAGATAAGTGTGATTGCTAGGGTCTGAGTGGTAGTGCAGATAGATTGTTCCAGAGACTTTGCCTGCATCGCTACAATCCGGGATCACAGCATACACAGCCCAATTGCCGGTTGGAGGATCTCCTTGCCGCTGTCTTCAGGATCATCTCATCGGGACATCTTTGCTACAATCAATTCCAGAGGCCCCTGCAACTCATCCTGACACTGATCATACCTGGAGGTATTTGTGGTTATAGACTGTATATATACCCGGGTATATTTGTGCACAATTCTCCTCAGGACTCTGCCATGTGCTTGATATGTGTACTCATTGATGTTTATTGATTGTAAATATTGTTATTACTGTTTTGAGATATAAAATTTACAAATAATCCAACCTATGTGTTCATTTACCTGCAATGTTGTATGCTGGGTGTAGTGGTTCCTCGGGTACTGTTCTATATTACTGGTAATAATTCTGGTTAATGTCCCAGGAAGAGAGCCCCTCTGCTAACAGAGACCCTGTCCTGGGTGGAGGCACTGCCAACTTTATTAGTATCCTCACTCTTCCACGTAGCGAAGATCCTTGGGATCCTCTCTTATCTACAGGTTAGCGCCATAGCCTGGTTTGTGGGGGTCATTTACATGACCCCCCCCCCATAACAGGGCTACAGGTGTAAAAGAAATAAGAGAACCTTGATTTTTGCTTGCCCACTGGCAAAGGGGACCTCTAAGCAGCAAGGAACCAGGATAACAGCTCAGTATGGTATGGCTTTTCCCCACCACCATATCATTATCATATTCTGGCCTTAAACTGCTTCCCTTATAGAATTATAGCTAATAGATAATGATGCACTGATTATGTGTGACTCCTATGACATCACCTAGAATAACAATAGTATTTTAAATGGATGCTTCACTGGGTTCTGAATGACTTCTTTTTAGCAGCTGCCTTCTAGCTTCTGGACTGGCTAATCATCTACACAGCACAATGAAAAATAAGATCAGGAAAGGTAAATAATAGAAGATTTTCTACTGGCTGCTTATAGCCCAATGACTAACCAAACCTTGATCCTTACTTCAACAAAAGATATTTGGCATGTATTGTTGCCTAGTTATGAGGTTAGGGTAATTTTACATTTTATAGCTTCCATCCAGTTTAACAAAATCTTCAAAATATTAGCATATCCAAGTCAAGACATCTGCCTTTTGTTTTTGTGTTGTGGAAATTTGCCTTTCACCTCCTGTAAAGCATGCTTGATTCCTGCACTAAATATGTTACATTCACTTGACCTCAGCATTTGGTATATTATATTGGCCTGGCTCCTGCACTTTGTAAGTTACATACACCTGACCCCTGCATTTAGTATAGATGTGTAGCTATCACTGTAAGGTACCGGTGGCATTGGGGAGTCCCTGCAGGTTGCAGCAGGGCTTTTTTGTTTTGGGAGGCATCCAAACTATGTACAGGGAGGAGGGTTGAGGATTTCTAGTAACATCTCTGGGACAAAAGCGTTACAACCCGTAAGAGATTCCAACTCTTCCCTATTTTATGCCAAGGAAAAAATGGTTTTGGATATACTTTATTTTTTAGTCTGTTGCCCAGTCATCATAAACCTTCTGAGTACTAACCCAAGGAAAAGATCTGGAAGTAGGTTTTCGATGTGTCATGGGACACTTGCGGTGGAAGAACTCAGGCTGCCAATGTTGGAAGAATGGCCGCGAATAGCTTTTCTCTGACTCTGCCCTTTATCACTGTAATGAAAGTGGACAGCAAATCCTGGGCTTATTGAATATAATTATTGCTTGGATTGATTATGGAGATTACAGGCCGTATCTCTACCAATCAGTCCGGGCTCTGCTGCCTGCTCTGTATCACTGCTGTAAACTCGTCTCTAAGTTTTCACACAACACACAAGGCCTGTTTGTTATGTGCGCTTTGCCGAATCTGTGATCCAGATGATGGACCTGTAATCATGGAGCGCATGGTATTTCCTGTATCCATCTCCTTTTTTCTCTTGTCCCCAACACTTTTTTTTTTTTACATTATCAGCAGTAGCAATAACTAGTCAAATTTATCTTCCAATCAATCCTAGTACCTAAATGGAAAGGATAATTCTCCGTGTACAAAAACACCAAAAATACAGAGCTTTATAATCTGTACCTCCTTTCTGTTTCAGGGCCAACAATGCTCTAAAGTAGCTTTTCTCAATCTTTTTACACTGGAGGAACCCTTGAAATAAATTTGAGTACTAAGGGAACCCCTGATAAAACGATTTAATTGAGAATCATTGGAAATAATGCTCCTGTTGTGGTGATAATCAGAAAAGAATGCCTTTTTCAGTACCACCTTTCTAGTCTCTTAAAGGTCACTAGGGTCATCATACTGTTACTGCCCAATGGTGATGAACCTAGAACTATGAAGGCATCATCAAATTGGAGGTCAGTCAGCCAAAGCTCATGGAACCCCTGGAAACTACCTAAGGAACTCTAGGGTTCCACGAAACCTTGGTTGTGAATGGCTGTCCTATAAACCCAGCTTGTTGCCTTGGCTAAATAACAGCCAGGATAGGTTACTGGGTATAGATTTCACCAGCTAGACTAATCATTTTCGTAGCATATTTTATTCTATTACTAAAAAGTTTTTTCTCTTTGTTTTATATTTGTTTCTTTTGTTTAAAAGGTGAATTCCAATCTGTCATTATTTAAAAGTAGTATGGAAGAGTGCCTATACAGAATTGTTTTCTTTTTTATCTCAGTCATTTTTATGTATCCTGTAATTTAAAATTTCTGTGTTGTTTCATAATGCCATATATTTCAGAACAGCAGGTTTGTACTTTCTTGATGACCCATTGTCTGTGGGGCAATACAAGTAAGTACCTTGTAGAGATGCTCAATATTTGTCACTCAAAATGATGGTTGGTGATCATTTTGGGTGACAATTGAAACTCATCAACAATGGAGAGGAAAAGAGGGAGGACGCGCAGAAACCACTCCCCTTGGCAGACTGCAATAGTTTTTGTAGGTAGTCAGTTGTTTAGTGATTTAGTACAGTGGATCATTGAACAGGGCTGTACTGATGCTAGATTTTCACCCAAGACATAAGCAAATGATCGTTTCCAATGGCAAAAATAAAACATCTGTGCAGACCCATAGACATGCAGCTGACTACTGTCTAATGTCTGTGAATATAAGAGGCATTTTTTTTTAATTTTTCAGATTACCTGATCATTACAGTGCTCCCTATACAATGCTATGTACACACTTGCAATGCTTTACGTCCGATAATCGGCTCAGGGCTGATAACGGACGAGAATCTGGTCTGTGCTCATTCATCATCCGAGCGACCCTCCTGGCGGAACAATGGAGAAAAGACGGGGAACAATCGTAATTGAAGTGAAGGGGAGAGAGTGCAGCGGGGTACTGCTCCATCGTTTTCCCCCTCCCCTCTCTATAGAACAGAACAGTGCTGTATGTACAATACTCATTCATGCATTGTGCAGTCATTTGTTGTTGGAAAGGATCATGAAAGATCCTTTCCAACAACAAATATTGCACGTGTGTATGTAGCATAAGGCTTCAGGTATGGGCCATATCAACTAGAACCTAGTACTGGAGTTACTTCCCGGCCCAGGCAATAAAGATGGTTGAAGATAATAATCAGGAAGAGGATAAGAAAGAAGATCACAGCACCCACAATGGAATAGTCACAGGTGAGTGTATTTATAAAATTGCAATCCAGCCACTAGGGTATTTTTTTGCAGAAGGGACATTGCCTGTCGTATTTCTATTAAAGAACCGCTCGATTGCATTTTTTTAAAAAAGGGTTCAGTTCAGCTTTAAAACTAAACTTTAGGCAGATATGAAAGACACAAAATAATGCAACTCTGTTATCATTAACACAGCATTAAATTTATTTTTAATGCAAGAAATATAAGTATCTGAATCTGACCCGACATCACCCTCTTGCAATTTCTGTATTGCAGATTCAAAGAAGAAGCAGCAGCACAAAAGCAATTTCTTTATGTGCTTACTGATAGAAAAAAAACAGACAGTTGAATTCATTACTGTATTGTTTTCTCTTTTCACTGTCCAGTTACAGTGCAGGTTCTGGTGGTTCTCAACCAGGGTTTCTTGGACCCATAAGGTTCCTCCAGAGCTTGCTAGGTACTCCATGAGAAATGAACAATTTGCACTTCCCATTAGTTTTACTGATACCAATGATCTTTTTGGCTATCTGTAACAAGGTTGGCATTGTTTGCAACAGCCAGCAATGTAAGAGGCATTCTTCCAACTGACCACTACACTAATATACTAGGATCTGCTGATATGGTGTTTTTATTATTAAACAGTATTACACATATTACACAGCGCTGTACAATAAAGAGGGGTTGAGCATGACAGACAGATACAAACAAATTCACAGAATGATAGTAGTTATAGTAGGGATTCTCTGAAGACCTGATAGTTATTTCAAAGGTTCCTCCATATTAAAAAAGATGACAAAGGCTTCATTAGACTGAGGACATCTTGTAGAAAAAAAAAAGGCAGGAGAAATCTCTGGAATGAAAACGAATATGCTGGTTTTATTTTATCGGACTATTCTTTATTTCTTTTTATCTTAGCATTTTTTTTTGCTTGACTTTTGCTTGAAATTCCCATTTTTTTGTTTACTGGTACACAAAGAATGTAGTGAAACCAGGGGACAATCATCGCTGCTGACAACACATGTTTATTTTTTTCTGTAAGGTTTAACACTAACTAAAGAATGTTTAACGATTACATACTGTAAGTATCTAAAACACCAATTCAAGCCGTGCACAGTGCACACAAACCACCATTGCTAAGACCAGCTTGGGAGAATTTAACACACACTTTGCAAACAATGGATTAAAATATTTACAATGGGTGCTCACAGTTCTAATTGTTCAGTAAAAAAAAATTCTTCCCTTTTTTCTGGTACTTCAAGGAACCCGATTAAGAAATTAACTCCCTAAATGTATTTATTTTATGTAGATTTCAAGGAAGGAAAAAAGTCATTAGATCTTCCCCCCGCAGTACATTCTGTATGCAAAATGTTCCATCTGCAAGAGTTTGTCAGTCACTTTTATTTTTGTTTGATGCTCATAGATCTGAGAAAGTAGCTTAATTTTCTTGACCTTGTCAGACCCGGATTAGATCCGAGATTCATGAGCAAACAAGAAAATATGACAGAAAAACACTAGGTAATGTGAGGACATCAGCTAGCACATATTCAGATGCTTAATTGTACAGGGGTGGGGGCTGAGTTCAGTAAATTTAAGGCAAACCCTTCTTGTGTAATTTTGTCTTATGACTTGTTGCAAATCCCATGTTCAAATTAAATAAGACTTATTATTTTATTTTTTTACTACAGTTCCTTTTAGTGCCCGTTAGCTACTTTTTTGGTGAATCAGAAGAAGAAATCTGTAGCACAATTTTCTGTATTCCCTCATGGACAATCCCTTATTTTGGTTTTATAGCATTGTATTTATTGTTTCTATACATACAACATGCTTTATTTTTGATTTGTTCAATTTGTACTTTGTAATCGATAGGAAGTGGGTTTAAAAAGGAAATGTGTGAAGATGAGATAGATAGGTTTAGAAATTTGGGCAAATTGGGCTGATTAATGACAAAGGTATAGGCTTAGATATAAATATCATAAAAGAACTCTGTAAAACGCTGCGTAATTGTCAGGACTTTATGAATACAAGATGATATTACTAATGACTGATAATTCTTAAGGCTAGCCTGCTTTATTTATTAATATTTATTTATTTAAAGAGGAAATAAACCCAATACTGTCCTGTCCCTATAGTATGTGCCACCTTTTTCCGTCTTATCTTCTTCGGTATGATATTTGGGCATCTTTATTGGCCTGGCCATGATAAAATAACTCCCTCACTGGCAAAGGAGTGTTCATTCAGTCCCAGGAGCTGCAGGGGAAGCTGGGATTGCCGAGTATCCCAACAATCATAGGAGCTATCAGGCAGGTAAGAATCCCTACTGCTGATGGGACATCACCTTCATCCCTTTCTTCAATAAAGCCTTACCTGATCACACATTTTTGAAGTTGATCTTGAAGAGTGTAGATGATTTAACAAACCTGGTATATCTGGTGTAGGGTTCATGTCCATAACCCTACCATACATTTTTATGTCTATGAAAGAAGATGAGAGGGGGGAACCCCACTGGTCAATTAAATTTGCACAAGATTGAATATTTGAAACACATTAAAGGTGTCTTTAATAGAAGCCTGTAAACACTTAATTTTCTGCTATGTCTTTGGGCGTGATTTATTAAAACTCTCAAAGGCTGGAGTAAAAACACTTTCAACAGTGAAGCTAAATGATCCAGCTAACCTGGGATGGATCTGGTCCAGGACTGAAAACATTTGCTAACAAATAGCCAATGAGTTTTAAGAAATCCATTCCAGGTTTGCTGGATCACCCAGTTTGATGAAAGTGTATCTTCTCCAGCCTTGGTGAACTTTAATAAATCTGTCCCTATAATTCTTTGTCTTTATGACCATATGCCTAGAGGGTAGAATCTTTGCACCCAAAAAAATATTCCAAATGTGTTTGATGCCTGATGCCCTCCAAAGCTTAATGGTTCCTTCCACCACATCGGTGCTGGTCCTAATCTAACACAGGGTTATGAGGATGGAACCACAGTTGGGGGCAGGTAACTTAGGCATTAATATTATGATTAAACTGTTTTTTAACCTCCTGTGTGGTATCCCCGAGTGTGACTCAGGGTAGAAAAAAAGATGCTAAACGCGGTAACCCTGTCACACTCGGAATAGGAAAACCTATGGGAAAAAATAAAAACCTATAGAAAAAAATAAATTAAGTCTTACCTGATCCGTTGATGTCCCGCATCATCTTTGGCATCTTCTCTCTTCCTTCACGTCTTCTTTCTTCTTCTGGCATCTTCTGCACCCGATGGGTCACCGGGGAGTCCCTGGTGATGTTGGTGCGTGCGTATGTTGCCGGTGGGGCAGGAAATTCAAAATCCATTTGTATTGCATTCAATACAAAATAACAGTATTATATGCAATACACATTTATTTTTCAGTATATTATAATAGTACAAGTATATTATTTATTTTTTAACTTTTTAAATAAATAAATATATATATATATATATATATTAATATATATATATATATATATATATATATATTTATTTAATTTATTATTTTGACATAAGTTTGTGTTTCCAACTTTTTTTACACATATAAATCCAGACAAAAGTGAACGCAACGCTGTACAATAAATAGGGGTTGCAAATGACAGACAGATACAAACAACAACCCAAGAGGAGGAGAGGACCCTGCCCAGAAGAGCTTACAGTTATACATTCAATATCAGAAGTGTCCAATGATCAGCATTTGTATGGGAAATTTAGCAGCTAGGAATCACTAGCTGCTAAAAAGACACATTGTTTAAAACTATGTTTATTTATATCAGTATATAAGAATAAGTATTGTTTATTGTTTTGTATATTATGTATTACAATATACGGTGCATATAATAAATACTGATGTGTACATTATAGATACAAAAATCTGTTTAAAACGTGTAATTTTTCAGATTTTTTTTTAGAATGTAAAAATATTAGATATATAATATTCTTGATTATTCATCCTGGGTTAAAAAGAAGTAACAAAAAAGTTGTTACAGTTCTCCAAAACAAAAACAAATGCAATTCAGTATATTGCAATTAGGTGTTAAAGGGGGGCAGTGGAGAAAAACCCAAAGTAAATATTAAAGCCATGTTACATTTAGCTGAGCCCAAAGGCGTAGCAATTGAACTGACAGCAGACAGAGTAAATACCTAAAGGTTAAAAGGTCAACCTAGGCCAATCTTGACATGCGAACTGCACTTTTTCTGAACCTTGTGAACACATAACCTTTTTTTGCTTTTTACTGCACACTCCATTTTTAAAATCAACTTTATTTTCCCTTCCTCTTTCCTGGGATCAGTTTTTATGTATTAAAAGTCTTTCAACTTTATTGGTGTCATTTGTTCCGCAGCAGGTTTTTCCCCTCAAAAAAAAAAAATCCTGCTTTATAACATCCACCAGCGGTAATGCAGATTTGTTTATTGTAAAATAGGGAGTGGAAGTGTTTCGAGGGCGCTGTGTGTCATAAATAATTGTCATGGCTGTTAATAAAATATTACTTTTCCAATTCTTTCCTGCGTATTGGTTTTGCTGGTATCCTGCAGTTTTTTTGCAGATATTTTAAGGTTTTGGTTTACAAAGGAAGTTATTATTATTATTAACTGCCCTGCCCCATAGAGCTTACATTCTAGGAGGTGGGGAAAGTATGACACAATAAGAGGGGGGGGATGGATTGGTGAGTGTTTAGGGGGGAGAAGAAGGCAGGTAGGCAAGTTTGAGAGAAAATGGGTTTTGAGGGTTCTTTAAAGTGTGCTAAAACTAGAACCAAGCTGAATTGGACAAGGAAGAGAGTTTAAGACCCTGATTTACTAAAGTTCTCCAAGGCTGGAGAGAATACACTTGCATCAGTAAAGCTGAGTAATCCAGTAAACCTGGAATGGATTTCCTAAAAGTCATTAGCTTTTTGTTAGTTTTCATATGTTTTCAATCCTGGACCAGATTCATCCCAGGTTTGCTGGATCACCCAGCTTCACTGATGAAAGTGTATTCTCCCCAGCCTTGGAGAACTTTGATAAATCAGGGCTTAAGAGTCAAGCAGCTCTAGAAAAGTCTTGGAGACGTGCATGTGATGAGGTTATGAGTGAGGAAGTCATTCATAGGTCATTAGAGGAAAAAAAAGAGCAGCTAAAAGGGTATTTTAATGACTTTTACCAAAAAGATAGCAATGAAGAAGAGAAAGGTATTGCACCCAAGAGATCTATACTGTTGGGTTTCACTAAAGTGAAAAATAGTGCCAAGCCTAGCTCAAAAGCGTGATAAGGTAAAAAGAAAGAGGAAAAGAAGGCTCATTTTAAGGCACTGAAACATTGGTTTAAAAAATTTGAAACTACTTTTAATTCATTGAACATTTTGTTTTAAAATATAGAACAATTGTAGAGGTAGTATACACCTAAAGAGCAATATAAAAACAGACTTGGAAGCGAATTGCAGAAGGGTTTTATACTGTATCTTATGCCCGACGCGTTTCACCCATAGTGGGCTTCATTAGAGGATCGTTGAATAACACCTCTGGGACTTTGAAGATCATAGGACATTGGATTAAACAAAAAATAATAGGTTGGTAATGGATATTCAATAACCATCATGATATCAATTAATAGTTAACCAATGTACATAATCCTATACATAAAATGAAGAATACTACAACAGTACATATATTAAATATAGGAATCTAGGTTTCCACTTAGTAGAATCTTACTTAAAGTTACATGATACCAAACGTTAAATGTCAAAACTGATGTAAAAATGACAAAAAATGAAAATAATAATAAACTTGTGTGATTTCAGGTGAGTATATTATAGTATAGGTGAATATATTAAAAAAAAAAACTTTTGGAGGTTCTTCTAACCTTCCAAAAGAATAATCTTCATTTTATGTATGTATGTATGGGCTACCTATAACAAATCTCAGGGCTGAATTCCTGAATGGTGACAACCGTAAGCTTTGTCAAGCAGCATCCATTATTTATCACCACATGCTACTTTTATTTTGGTTGTTAATATTATTATTAATTGGTATTGTTAATATTTGTAATATACAGGATGTATATAGTGGCAACATATTATGCAGCGCTGTACATTAAATAGGGGTTGCAAATGACAGACAGATACAGACAGTGACACAGGAGGAGGGGAGGACCCTGCCCTGAAAGGCTTAAGTGCTTTAGAATCTTTTTGGGAACCGCAAGTTACATTTTGGGTATATCATTTTTTTGGAATGTATTCCCTGTATTTATACACTGTTAATAAGAATTGTTTAGTTTATTAGTATATTATACCGATAAGCTCATTTATTACTTCTTTTTTTCTTTTTTTTTAAGGCTCTCTGTGGTGTTTATAGTTCACACATTACTATTTTTTGGACCTTATTTATTAAGGCTCTCCAACTGTTGCTGGAGAAGGTAGACATTTGGAGGAGAACTTGGGTGATCCAGCAAACCTGGAATTATTTCCTAAATATCATTTGCTATTAGTTGGCAAATGTTTTCAATCCAACCAAGGTTTGGGTCAACAAGGTTTTCCTATGATAGTTTATTGTCCTTATCCTTGGAGATCTTTATTAAATCGGGCCCATTGTGTTCAGTGCACATACTTCTGTTTAAAAATTTTGGTTTAAGTCTAAACTTTGTTCTTCAGTTTTATTATACTAATTATCTCATAGGTCTGTATTTTGCTTTTGTTCATTGGGCAATTTAAAGCAGAAATAAACTACTGTCCCAGTCCACAGCAGCCACCACCTGTCGTTTCCTTCTTCTCTACCATGTTTCAGTCTTGATTGGCCAGGTAGGTATACCATAACTTCTGTGCAGGAGTGCATTAAGTCTCAGCGACTGCAAGTGTTTGTGCGCAGTTTTGTTTCCCGAGGCGTTTTCTGCACTGTGGACGGAACACTCGCACAATTCGTGTTCCATGCGCATATCGTTCTGTTGAACACTATACGTTATGATGGAAAATGACTAAAACCATCAAGCAGGTGATCTGTGTCTAGCTAAATGGGTACCAACCTCAAATAATGAGACAGTACCAAGCAAAACTGTTAATAAAAACAATTATTGTTTAACTTATTTTATGTAAGAATTATACTAAATATAAAATAATATCTTGCCATAAACCCCTGCCTGTCGATTGTTGTTGTGTATATATACCATATTCTAAGAGAAATATAAACTTATGTAAATATCTTCATCCATCTCCATAAATATATTTATCATATAATTGGTATTGCTAACATAATAATATTACTTATTAATAATAATGATAAAAAGAATAATCTTCATTTATAAAGCACTAATAAATTACACAACACTGTACAATAAATATGGGAATCTGGAAACCTTCCCAAAATTATTTAAATCATTTTCCATATTGTGTGTTATAATGGTATCTATTAAGCAAGTTTTAGAATTACTAACTTTATTATACAGCTCTTACAAAATCCTTGCTTCTCCTGCCATATAAATAATGTACAAGAAACATTTTGTAGAGCATTGTCCATGGCACAAAACTTAACACAAGAATCTGCATGCCAGGGTGGGAGACAATGAAATCAATAATCTTGTGACCAAATGACCTGATACCGAGACTAGACACCTATCAGTTTGGCATTGTCATAATGTCACACTAAATAATAAATATAGAATGGGATGGGGGTCAGGCACCAATAATATCACATTTTTTAAATCTGTATTTTAAATTCTGTAAAAATAAGAGTGGACAATGTTGAACATCTAGAAGGCCTGTTTCAAATCAAACAGAAACTGGAAGTTAAGACAACACTATCAGAGCTGTCAAAATAAACAAGACTCATCATTGTTTGTGAAAGAATCAAATATATACAGCAGAAATCTTGCTTGCTTAATAAAATACACAGACAGTGAACGTAGCTGTAATGAACCCTGATGATTGTATGCAGCTGTGCTGTTCTGGCACACTTTTCTTTCTTCCTGATAATAAACTTCTAAGAATGCAAAATAAAATGTTTAGATGCTGAATGTCAGCTGCCTAGAGATTCTCTACATAACTTACTACATTATCAGCGTAGACACTTTTTAATTTTCAATACTTTTTTAAAAGGGGTATACCAAAAGAATTTTTTTAGATTTTGGATAGGGTAGAAAATTGTTGCAAAGTTTTATATTGCAAGGTTGTTTCAATAATTAAATTATTATCCAGTATCTATATAGTGCCGACATATTACGCAGCGAGGTACAAATTCCATAGTCGTGTCACTAACTGTCCTCAAAGGAGCTCACAATCCAATGTCCCTACCATAGTCATATGTCATTACCACAGTCTAAGGTCAATTTGGGGGAAGCCAATTTACCACTGCATGTTTTTGGAATGTGGGAAGAAACCACCTGCAGGAAATACAAACACAGGGAGAAGCTGCAAACTCCATGCAGATAGTGTTCTGGTCGAGATTCAACCTGGGAGCTAGCATTGCTAAGGCCAGAGTGCTAACCACTGAGCCACCATGCCAATGCCACCCCAATATTAATAATAATAATAATAATAATATTATTATAATATAATAATATATATAATATAATAATTTATAATATATTTTAGATTGTAAGCTTTGTCAGGCAGGGTCCTCTCTCCTACTGTTTCATTGTTTGAACCTGTCTGCTTACTATGTTAGTAACACTGCAGGAAAAGCTATAGGCGTAAATGTTTAAATTACCCACTTACTTGATTAATTTTCAAATGTTTTACTGTAAAAAAAAAAAAGTCATAGAATATCAATAAATCCTTTGTATGAACAAAGGAAATTTATCTAAACAGTACATTCAAGTGAATATTTCATTATTTTTTCATTGTATGTAAAATTTGTATGCTTTTTGACAAAAATAGAGGGAACCCTGTATCGCAAAAACTGGATGTGATAACAAAAAACTTTCACCACCCAAAAATTATTAAAAAACAAGTGTAAGATCTAACTCAACAAAACAAGTGTTCCCCAGTGTTTTTATTATGTCCTGATAGGCTATCCTTGGAATAAAAGGAAGGTGTACTTTTTTTTCTCATAAATATGTAAATATAAAATAATGCACATGTATTTATTGTACATTCATTCCTATTCTTTCCACGTGTTAACAAGAGAGCATACTGACATCCATCAATGTTCTTCTGGTCCAGTGGTGGTCATTGCACACAGCATAATGGCTTCCAGGCACACAGCTCTCTGGAGAGATTTGTCCAATCCCTCTCAAACACTACACACTACATTATTACAGCCTACTTGTTCTACAATGAACTACAGACTCCTACATAACCATGACCATGGAGTGACATTATAATAAATTAAAATCATTATAATTAACATGGTAGGTGGTAGATAGGACAGGAGGAGGTGGAATACAGGACGTCTTCTTGAGGCTTGAGGATGAGTAACAGCATACAGACATATTACTTAGCACTTTTGAGCATAACAACTCCAAAAGAGGAGGTTCCGGTGTTTCTCTGTTCCAGGGATGACTCTAGGATAAGACAAACATTGTCTCCAGGAACACAGCCTGCACTAGAAAGAGTCAACACCGTTATGGTCCAAGCTTTAGTTCCGGGTCTTCAAACCAAGCAGGACTAAACTCGGTGATGTGGTGAGATTTTTGCCATAATGCCAATCATGGCACACATCTTTCTATTTCTAAGCACCCTGCAGCAATGACAGGTCCCGGATCCTGTCACCGTTGCATCTCCCAAAGACACCCTTTTGTCTGCCATTGGGCAGCTACTGATGTTGTTACATTGCCCCCATATCTGGGCCTATCCTTGGTGGTGCTGGGAATACAGCTGGGCTCTATACTGCATGGCTCATGTACAATGCATTTTAAAAAACAAAAAGCCACCAGAACCTGGAAAGAACTTTTTTTGTTAAAAAAAGATTTTTCATTTTCTATTCTGTCAGAAAACTCTTTAGTTTCATTCCAAAGAGGAGTTTTTCCGAAGGATGAAGGAAACGTTTGAAACTGGATTTAAATGATTCATCAGCTCCCAGTCCAACCTACTGATTGCAAATTTACCAGGGATTATCCAGCTGATAGGACAGGCAGAACTATCTACCAGCAACACAACCTTTATACAGGAATATGGAGCTTCCCGCTCCTGAGCCCATTATTCTCCAAGAGGCCATGTAAAAAACAAAACACCCTTTTACTAAAGAGGAGATAGGAAATACATAATTACATATTCACCTTGACTATCCAGAGGCTGTCCAGAGGCAGAAATCAAGGCCTGACACCTATTCTGCAGCACTTCAGCAACTGGTTGGGAGCTTGTTTGGATCTTGTATGGCTTCCCCAACAAGAGCAACAAACGCATCTGATCCATCAATATCCTTGGTGGAGTGCACCGCGATTTCTGAGTTGACAGTCACTTTTCACTGAAACAAAACTTGAATTATAATTTGTTTTTATGTTTTTATTTGTTTTTATGCCTGGAGTCATTCATTAAATATAGGGGAGCTGGCAGGTAAAATTTTAGGCATTTAAGCTGTGTACACACGTCCAATTTTTATCGTTGGAAATGAACGACGAACGAACGACGAACGACCGATTGGCCAAAAATCGTTTGTAAAAAAAGTAACCAACGACGCCGACGAACGAGGATAGTCGTTGGAAATGAACGACCGGACCGGCGGATCGGACTGGACGACGATCGTTGACCATCTATCGTGTGTACGGTCGTTCAGTGATCGTGCATTTTCTGAGCATGCGCGATGAACGAACATTTGATCGATACAGGCTGTATTGTGTATGTGAGTGTATGTGTGTATATATACGTGTGTACAATATCTTTGAACGATCGTGTCGTTATCTGTATGTACAGGATCGGTGCTATACGATCGTTCGCAGATATCGTGCAGGATCGTTCGTCGTTCGTTTACAAACGATAATAATTGGAAGTGTGTACGTAGCTTTACTTCCACTTTTCTGTTTAGTACAACCTATCCAATTCAGTAGCATATGTTAGAAGACATTTATATTGGAGAGAACACAAAAAACCCTCTTGCTCATTTCTTAGTTAGGAATAATCTGTGCTGACTCAATGAACATTGAGCTTTATGTTATGGGAAGTGGGAAGGTGGGAGGGGGGTTAGGGATTGGTGTTTGCCAATAAACATTTCTTTAGCTGGAAAAGTCAATTGATTAATGATAACTGGAACAAACTTTTTCTGCAGCTGTGGAGCTAAGATTGCATTTTCTGCACTGAAATAAACATTGTCCAAGAAAATTTCAGCTCTGCTTCTGGTATCGACAGGAGACATGATCTTTAATAAATGTAACTGCCTCTATGATTTTTCCCTGCTGTACATTGTGTACATTATTCTGTGCATATTAATCACTTTATATGGTTGCAGATGAAGCAGTTTAGTGAAGAGTAACATTTTGGGATAGATTTTAAAAATCTTTGAAACTGTTTTTTTTCTTGTATTTGTCTGTGCCTGGATTTGGGGAGATATTCCCAAATTTCTGTCTTCATGTCAAAGCTTTAAAACTAACAGAAAGTTATCCCAAAAGGACCACAGACCAAAGAAAAGGTGAGGAACATAGGATTTGTGTCTTGTGGTTTGTAATAAGAGGTATATCTATATTGGTAGGCAGCGTTTTAAATCCTGGGGACCCTTTAAAAAAATCCCTGTGAAACTGTGGAAAGAAATTGGAAGATGAAGGCACCATTCCATTGGTTTAGAATAGCATTAAACAAAACATAACTTAACATGCATTAGTATTAAATTTAACCCATGAAAGACAACATGGAAGCATGGCTTAGGTTTACAAAGTTGCATTCAAATAAACTACAAACCTTCTGGAGCAATGTCCTTTGGATAGACAAAACCAAAGTGAAAATGTTTGGCAATAATTTACAGCACAATGTTTGATGAGAACCAAGCACAGCATGTCAGTACAAATACCTCATACCAGCTGTCAAGCATGGTGGTTGAGGGGGTTGATTTGGGCTTGTTTTGCAGACACAAGACCTGGGCACCTTGCAGTACCTGAGTTAATAAAGCTGTACACGACTGGAGAAGATAGACTATCATGGGAGGACCTGGGAATAAATCTGGTCCGGGATTGAACATATTTACCATATAATTGCAAAAGAAGTTTAACAAATCCAGGCCAATCCAATCCAACTTAATGTTCTCCAGTCTTGGAGAGCTTTATTAAATCAGGTCCATTAGATCAACCATGAACTACTTACTCTGTATACCAAAGTATTCTGGAGTCAAATGTAAGGCCATCTGTGCAACTGCTAATTCATGGCCAAAATTGGGTCATCCAACAGGACAATGATCCCAAGCACACCAACAAATCCTTAAAAAAAAGGCTAAAAAAAGAAAAGAATAAAGGTGTTGCAATGGTCCAATCAAAGACCAGACTTCAACATGAACATACATGGTTGAAATTAGTCAGAGGGGAAAAAAATTCCTTCCCAATCCGGTGAGGCAATCGGATGTTTCCTGGATCACCAGTCTCTGCTGTAATTTCTTTAAAACTTCATTATCCAGTTATATTCTGGTGTTTTTTCAAGCTACTGAATCATAGGAGAGTACTTAGTTTTCCAAGCATGGCTTCTCTACAATTGTAATTTTTGTAATTTTCCTATAATAATGTTTGCAGTTCTATTAAAATTTTTTTAATACTGAGCTTTGATCAAAGACATTTTCAAACATAAAAAACAGATGTTCAATGATTTTGTTTTCTCACAAAAAATTGAACTTTTTAAACCTTTTATGACACCGCACGAAATGTTGTGTGAAACTGCAGTAACATGGTTGTGATGACGCTTTGTGATCCTTTAAAAGCATACAGTTGTTGATGTCGTTGGAATTTTTGGCTTTTCTATGAATTTTCCAAAATGTTAAATATTTTTTAAAAGATTCCCTTTCTTTACTGTTTTGCAAACTGTGAACTTCTCATAATTATTATTTTGTTACAGCAAAACTCCAAGCAAAAAAATGAAAAAATAAATTAACAAAACCTTCTAGATATCTACTAGATATCTAGATTATCTACTTCTAGATGTTCTCTGAATAATAGCCAGCAAAGTTCCATCCAGTCAAGGACTTCCTGGACATGTCCCAGCCTGCTAATGGACCATAAAAGGAGAAGCAGAACAGTGATAAGTTCATTTCTTGGTCACTATGATTTTCCCTCCTTTTGGCCTTATAATAATATATTATTCGTAACACTTTATTCCTTAAGATAACTGATTATTCCTTAAAAACAATATGTGTATGACTGGAGTTTAGTTTAAAAAAATACTATTAAAATCCCTCAAACTTTCTTAGGCCATGTTTCTTTTAAACCATCGAGCATGCACATCTTGGAATGGAAATGTAAAGACAAACTCCAGCCAAAATTAACACATAACTTTTGTTACTTTCAATCCAATGCCCTGATTGGCAGCAAAATGCAACACGCATCTTCTGAGCCCAAATCATCTTGGACAGGCTTACAGCCTGTGACTGGACAGTTAAAGCTTTTCTTTGTATTACTCTTTCTCTTCCTATTCGCAATCTTCAAGTTAACACTTGAAATCTTCTGAGATCTTGGATCCTTTTGGATGATTGGATTCTTTTGCTGTACTAAGAAAAAAAAAAATATATATATATATATATATATATATATATATATATATATATATATATATATATATATANNATATATATATATATATATATATATATATATAAATCTTCTGGGATCTTGGATCCTTTTGGATGATTGTACTAAGAAAAAACAAATAATATATGGTGGTGAAGACGGTGGCTTTGTGATATGTGGTGGTAACAGGTTCCTTTGCTGTCATTGCTGCAGGGAACCTCCAGGTAACTTCCAGGTTTATTTATAAATATTTGAAAATATACATCATGGACTCACCTTGAAAATGTGAGTCAACTATTACTCATGATTAATACATTTCCATTAAATCTAATGTGACAAATGTGTGATTCTTGGGTGAAAACATTTAAAACAGAGTTACATTCATTTCCATGTAATCCGTCTGATCCAGCAAGTTAGAAGCAAGCAATATCCTTACGTCAGCATTCTCCCAGGCAGAGCACAATAATCTCAATGACATCTGTACGCTGATTTCACAGAACTTGTTTGCTATCCTTAGGAATTCTGATTTATGCACCGGACTAAGTTTGTGGTTATTGGTGAAAACCTCCTGTCCCAGAAACATGATTCATTACCAAGGGGAACAAACCAATGAGATCTAATTAATCAAGGTTTTTTGTTTTCACCCAGTCATGTACTGCAAGTGTTGGGGATCACGTCAGCATTTCCATGTGATTCCCAAATTCCAAATATCAGCAATATTTCAGGTGTAGCACAGGCTGTTCTCTATGTAGGCGGATAGAAGAAGATTCCAAAGCGGTTTCCAGGAGGTTGTGGAATTTCATTCTATCTCCTACATCCCACAAGATGCCGGATCTTCCCATGAGATCAGGGAAAGTTTGAACTACTGGTTCAATTTAGGAAAATCTAGGCTTCCATCATCTGGTTTTTATATTCCTGAAGTCAGTCAGTTGTGTCCAAGCTTAATGCTGCCTCTTCAATGCTAGAAGACTTGTGCCGACTTAAACAACTGAAAGCTCAGATTTGGGACTTTTCTTTTGCAAATAGACTCGAATTCTTTATGAAATAACTTTTTAATGAACCCAAGCAGAGTGCCGAGGCCGTGTTTTCTATAGATCCATCCGATAAGATTCACGGTATCTGACCGTAATAGTTCACAGGGCTTCACATACTTTTCATTTACTCGGTAAGCTTGTTCTTAAAGAAAATAGACATACAGATTTCCAGAATAAAATCACCGGCAGCAGAAAACAAAATAAGGAACTGAAAGCATAGAAAATTAAATTCTTGTAGGGAATTTGTGTTTGAAATGAGAAAGGGGGAATATTCACTGCACCAGAAACAGCAATATCTTCAATTCCAGACACTACAGGGCCTCTTTTTTTAGGGGTGCCCGACCATGCTGTGCTGCCTATGCTTCCTCACTTAATGGTAAACATAGGGGGTTATTTATAAAGCAGTAAATCTGACATTCACTGAAATATTTGCCTTTGGAGAATTAATTACTGCTTTGAAACACATGGACCTGGATGGTTGTCTAAAAGGGAACGTTTCAGTGAATGACTGATTAAATATACCCTACACATACAGTGCAAGAGCTGGGTTTTGCATGGAAGTGGTATTGATCTGGCTGAGAGTGCAGGGGCACCTATCCATGGGCTTTGATCATGTGACTTGTTATTAATATTATTACAGTATTTATATAGCGCCAACATATTACCCAGCGCTTTTATAAAGTCCATTGTCACTGTCCCTCAAAGGGGGTCACAATCTAATGTATGATGCTAATAATAAGGTCTTTTTGCAAAATAGACCTGTTTCATGGATCCAAATGTTTCCACAGATTGGGGGGAAGAAGGGGGTTGGTGGTATAAGTTAAGGTATTACTCGAAGCAAAGGGCTCAGGCAGTACAAGGTAAAAAGTAGTCATAGCACTGATTTGAGTTTACTTTTTCTGATATTTTTACCTTATCTGACCAGCTCTAGTCATGATGAGTAAAGAAGTAGGAAGTACAAAAATGCCTAGAGAAGTCACAAGATTCTCGGTAGCTTAGATAACACAGTCACCTCCTTTACAGGTATTATGTAGCTCAAATATACCTCTGTTTAGAAAACAGCAGAAAGTAAAACCAAACACCCTGTTTTGTATATATTATTTAGATTAAAAGTGACTAGAATTCCTTCAAGTACATAAAGGAATCCGAATGGCTACCATTGTCTTTTCTTATAAATAGGACCCTTATCTATTCATACAGAATGCGTATATGACCTAGAAAGACACTGAAATGAATGTTCTCTGATAAATGATTCCAATGTTCCTTGAGAAGAGAGATTGAGGACTTCATCACCAGTACACAGCGGTCATATCAAATTACTTGCAATTAAAGCTTTTCCCTGATATAATTATTCATATCGTAGAGTGTAATAGATGAGGTTTCCTTTGTGCTCTCAAAGTGCAATAGTTCAGGTGAGGATATAGTCATCGTAGGAAAATATCATGGGACTTAATTTCTCTGGATTAGGAAAATAGAATTAATGTTGCCAATAAAATGTTATTTTTTTTTTATATTTACAAGTTTAGATGAATTGCCACGTTCATGTGTGTGTTTCTCCGGACACTCCAGTTTCTCCAAAACCCTCAGAAAACAGGAAGTTTGAGTAACTGGCTTCCCCAAATATGTTCATGGTGCTTATGGAAAAAAAGCTGCACAACCCTGGGAGCAACAGGGACACATAAATATTATATTATTATAATAAAGGATAAAAAAATTGAAAAATATATATATAGTTAGGAACTGGGGTCAGTACATTACACAGAACTTAGCGGTACAGTCCACTGCCTTTATTTAGCATCAAAGTAGCTTCCTTCAGTGTACAGGAAATCAAACTTTTCTTTAGCAGAAACATTACCAGAAAATACAAGTTTCTAGCAGCAAGCAATATCCAAACTGGCAAATGTCACTCACATTACCAATCCTAAACTCAGGGTATGTAGCCTCAGCTACAGGAATGCTTTCCACTGCAGGTCCAAAATCCTAGCTGCTGTCTTGTTTCCACACCTGAGCACTCACGTCCACTCTGGTTATTCCCCCTTCAATTCCTGGTCTGAAAGAGGGAAGGAGTGTCTGGGTCACTCATTCCATCCAAAACATTCCGGGCCTTGGTCCCAAATAAACAGCTGTGGCACCACCAATAATAATAACCTTATCCAGGCATATATATATATATATATATATAGTGCATCCATGACTTGCATATATTTCTGACTGTAGGAAAGTAGGAAGTCGGAAATCCTGCCACTACCCTAAATGCTGGTTGACAGCCTTGTTAATATTAATTAAACGTGATAGTTTGTTTGCTCCTCATCAGTGCGATTACATCTCTTCTGTGAATTCAGAATGTAATGTACAATCTTCTTCTGGTATTTAAACCCATCACATGGCAATGCTGCAGAAAAGGCTACAGGAAGTTCATGCCCTGTCTTGGCGCTAATCACCCGCTGGTCAGTGACATTGATTTGTACAGAGGATATATTAGCAGTGATCTCTAGCAGTCTCATGTAATTCTCAGGTCTATGATTGGCTCCTGTATGACATCCCCATTCCCATAGCCTTTGACTATCTCTTGTTGCATGTCTGCGGTCTCGGATAGTTTTCTGTAGCATGACGTTTATGTGCAGCCCTTTGGTTGCATGTCCTGTTGCATGTCAGGAGGCCACACTTGAAGCCCCCTATTTTAAGAATGTTACCACATAGCAAGGTGAAAAAATGGTTAGAATGGCTTTGCAGCACTGCATTTGATTCTCAACAAGGTGCAACTGCATGGAGTTTGGTCTTCTTTTGTTTATCTATATCTATCATTTTCTTTCAACCACCAAAAAACATACCAGCAGGTTAACTGATTATACTGCAGACTCTTTGGTGGCTGGTGTGAATAGCTCCATGTAGTTCTAAATAATACATTGTTGCTGTAAAACAATGGGAAAAAAAAACATTCAAGAATCAATTACATAAATCTTCAACGTGCCAACTGGAATGGGTCATCATTCTCCCACCCAGCACCATAGAGAACTTCTTGTACAATAGCCTGATGATGAGAACACAGAGAAGCTTCAACCATCATCCAGAACAAACAGACTGATATCAGTGTCCGAACTTCTAGGCTTACCAAGTCTCTGGTGTGGATCAGTGCAAATGAGAATCCCACAGCTGACAGCAATCATTCATAATGAGTCAATAGAGAAGAACAAAGGATGAGTCAATAAAAACTCTTCAGTTCATTTAATAAGATGTCAACGCAAGTTTAACTAATCAACAACACCATTTATTTAATTTAACGTGTAGATATAAGCCAGATGTAAGCATGGGCATTTCTGTGGTACAAAAAAGACAAATTATATCCATGAACACATATTGGGGTTGATTTACTAAAGAAGCAGGAATGTAAATAAGCTCAAAAAATATTATGAAGTATGGTTCTATTCAATCATCTCATTATGACAAGGCCAAAATTTTTGGCTTGGGTTTTTTTATCTCTTTTACACATTTATTAGTTCGTTAGGCTAAGTAAACATTCAGGCTGCAAACTGAAAATCAGTTACTTGTTTAATAAATCCAACTCTATTCCATCTGTCCTATAGATGTTTATGTTCCTCTTCATTTTTACAACAAGAACATAGTATTACATATAATAGGTTTTACCCTTGATCTCTTTAGCAAACAATGATTTGGGTTGAGAGAGGGTACCATAAAAAGTAAAGATGCTTGTGTTGTGGTGGAAAGCAAACTTTCTAAATACATAAGCCACTTGAAAAATAAAAGGTTTTATTATTAAAAAAGATAAAAAAGTGATTGATGAAATTGTCCAAAAAAGTGTTATTAGACACTGGTAAGATTTATCTGTATATTTGCTTTTCTGAATCTCTTTCACCCTTATCAAAATGTAGGGAGTGAAATCACCCACAATTAGGCCTTATAAACTGGCAAATGTGTTTTTTTTTCAAATTATTGTGCAGTTCAAAATAAAAAAAAAATGTAAAAATACATGAAAAAAGTCCATATCATTTGTAGTCCATATAATTTGTAACTATAAACAATCTGATCGGATCAGAAGTTAGAATGTATTCAATCTCAAAAACAAAAATGCAATGTATTGCAGCTTGGATGTGGTGTCTTGATTTTCTTTTTTTAGAATATTTTCACCAGGTAATCTTGCCAGTAAGGCTATTATAATTTTAATTATTAATTATTATTATTTTACTATTATTATTAAACAGGATTTATATAGCGCCAACATATTACACAGCGCTGTACATTGAATAGGGTTTGCAAATGACATACTAATACAGAGTGACACAGGAGGAGAGGACCCTGTCCCGAAGAGCTTACAATCTAGGAGGTGGGGGAATTAACACACAATAGGAGAGGGGATATGTAGTGGTGGGAAGTAGTGACGGATTCATAAAACAGAAGGAGATGGGTAGGCATGTTTGAAAAGATGGGTTTTGAGTGCTCTTTTAAATGAGCAGAAATTAGGAGAAAAGTCTTGGAGCCTTGCATGTGATGAAGTTATGAGTCAGGAAGTCAGTTGTAGGTCATCGGAGCAGCGGAGAGAGAGCGGCTGGGGGAGTATTTTTCTATCAGGTCAGAAAGGTAAGTGGGACAAGAACTGTGGAGGGATTTGAAGGCAAAGCACAGGAGCTAGAATTTGATTCTAAAGTGAAATGGAAGCCAGTGTAGAGATCTGCATAGAGATGCAGCAGAAGAGGAGTGGAGGGAAGGATGGATGAGTCGGGTTAGTGTAGTACCAGAGAGGAGGAGGTTACAGTAGTCCGGACGAGAGGTCTCAGGGGACAGGTAGGGGTGGATTTGGGAGATGTTGCATAGGTGAAAGTGACAGGACCTGGAAATGTTCTGAATATGGGGGGTAAATGAGAGGGCACAGTCAAAGGTGACACCAAGAGAACGTGCCTGAGGGGAGGGCCGAATAACAGTGTTAACAGTTAGATATATGTCAGGGGGAGATTTGGAATTTGAGGGGGGGATGATGATGAGTTCTGTTTTATCCAGGTTGAGTTTCGGGAATCGGTCAGACATCCATGATGAGATGGCTGACAGGCAGCGTGAGACCTTATCCAGGACTGAGGGAGACAGGTCAGGGGTGGACAGATAGATTTGAGTGTCATCAGCATACAGATGGTACTGTAAGCCAAAGGAGGATATGAGACTACCGAGAGAGGAGGTGTACAGAGAAAAGAGAACCGGTCCAAGGACTGACCCTTGGGGAACACCAACAGGGAGGAGAGTGGGAGAGGAGGAGTTACCATTGAAAGAAACTTGAAAGGAGCGGTCAGACAGATAGGAAGCAAACCAAGAGAGAGCAGTGTCACTGATACCAATGAAAAGAAGTTGCCCTGAGACTTAGCTCTGATTAGGTCATTGGCCACTTTATTAAGGGCTGTTTTGGTGAAATGGGCAGCTCAAAAAGGCTAGGTTCCCACTTAGGCTGAGGAGAGGTTGCATTAAATTTACCACTTCCTCATGCCAGGAGAAGCTGCCTCTAGGGAGGAGCTACATCAGTATCCCTCAACCAAGATTCCTCCAGAGGTTTCTAGGGATTGGTGACTCCAATGATCTTTTTTGGCTGTAAAGGTGACATTCTTCCCAGTAGCCAGCAATGTAAGAGACATTCTTCCCACTGACTACCACACTAATGTACTGTAGATTTAGTATTAAGACCTCAAAGTTATTTCAAGGGGTTCACTCATCTAAAATGGTCAAGAAAATGTGTGCTACATAGATAATGAATAGGGATGACCACTGACTACCACTAGCTCTCAAATGTTGAAATGTGAGTGTTCTAGGTATCAGCTGCAGGAAGCTGCATGGGATAGTTCGATGTGAACCTGCCCCAACACACTTCTTCTCTCTGTATGGCTACACTCGCTCCTCTCCTGTATATATGGAGGATGTTAGTCACCTATGGTTATAAACATATCTGTTTTGTTTATCTCATTATAAATAAATTATACATACATTTCTAGAAAATGTTAGCAGTGACTGACTAAATCCTAAGGCAAATGTTCATTGGTTAGAGGAGTTAAAAAATTGTATTATATCCTAGTTTTCTTTAACATATTCTAGTATTTAGGCTGAGCCCAGCAGCTGTACAATCTGCTTTCAGAATAAACCTTCATCCATCCTAGCTACATATGACAATATTCTTATACAAGATGAAGTGTTGGGCTGCAGGTGTTTTTCTTAACATGATGACAGACCAAACTCTTGTTCTCTCCCATTTAGTTCCTGGACTGTATGCTATTCTAAAGTATAATACCTGATATATTTCATTGCAATCTGTTCAACACATGCAAAAATTAAAAAAAAAATCAGTCACTTCTCAATAGGCTTACTTTTCTACAAAGGAAATTATGTTTTTAATTACAAATATACTGAATGAAGTATAACTTGAAAGAAGTAGGCTTATATTTAGCATTTTTTCCATGAACAATGCCTTGAGATAGTTATCTTGTTTTTCGGAATATTATGGGGTTACATTACAAGCAGAGATGAAGAAACACATGTCATAGTCACTAATTAGAATGTTAAGATCTGCAGGAGGATGTTATTAAGATATGCAACTATTGTTGGAAAATTGTTAGGAAAGGCGTTTAAAACACAGATGAATGGATTTTTGGTGGTTCCTTCTTGCTTTTCCCTTCCCATTTTATTTTATGTATTTCTTTTTCAATTATTTCATTTTCCCATATCTGTCTATATTACAACCAAGCAACCTTCCTTAGATCCAATTATATCCAAATAGCTCTGTTGTTTTTTCATAGGTATGTATGGCAATACTGAAATAAACGTAGCATTTAAAAAATGTTGAATTACTCAGTCCACCCAAAAGTGCCACATACAATAAGTGAAGTGAATAATAATATCCCTATACAACAGCTCTGTCATGGGGTTGGATATTTTACACAGCAAATGAACAGTCAGTTCTTCAAGGTGGTCCAAGAGAAATGGGCAAGTTTATGGATCTGGGTGATTTTGACAAGGACCAAATGTTGATAGCTAGATGGAATGGGACAGAACATCTCCATGATGACAGGTATTGTGGGGGTTTCTGGTATGCAGTGGTTAGTAACTACAAAAAATGGTCCAGCACGTCAATTCTTGAACCATTCAGATATTCTACTTGGTACATCACTAATATTTCTGACTCATAATCCATAGTTTTATTTATGGACTCCAATGGCTGATTTTTTTTTTTGTAGAATCCATACTTCAATGGGTCATCACAGCTTTTGCACTACATGGAAGGCCTAAACAAGTGTTTAGCAAGTGATCTGGCTTTGTATTCTGTGGGTTGCATTTCTTCTTATTATTATTATTACCCTAATTATATATTATTATCTTACAAGATTATCCCATAGTATTATTCTTATATCTCTTGAGAACTCCAAAGTTGGGAACTCCTTACCATGACTCCTTGCTCTTTTCTTACCTTTAAGGTAATGGGTGATCACGTCATCTTTTCAGTGTTGCTCTTTCTCCTAACTTCACAATTAAAATCTTAATACAGACTAACATACTAAGGCTGCCTACACTTGTTCAATTATTGTCACTGTAAACGATCTTTCATGATTGTTTCCAGTGACAAAAGAGTGAAAGATGAATGAGATGAGCCCAATTTTTGCGTATCGGGCGAAAATCATCTGACATAGTCCTATACCAGATACACAGACACACACATATTCATTGAGTTTCTTAGTAACATGTGTTAAGGCATGGCAGAATATTAATGACTGCATTTTACTGCGGAAAATTATACATTCCTTACAAGAAAAGTACATATATTCTAAAGCTGAACAATATGTTTGTATTTTTCCATCATGTTGAGTTCTAGGAAATATAGTTTGCAGCAAAAATAAACAGGAAAATGAACAATTAAATTGTAAATCAGCTAGTGGCCATATGTAGATACAAAGTTACATGGCTAGTCCTGTTGAACAAAGAGATGTTTATATTACATATATTAAGGTTAACTAAGGAAAAAAAACGATGTCTACAGAACTCTAAACCCAAATGTCATGTGGTCAAGTGGATGCCCAAGATGGTGGGAGTAGCCTCTCTTGCAACAACACAAGGGAACTTGATGGTTAATTACCCTGTACTGCCCCGGGGATCATAGTGGAACTGTAGAGTTCATCTGCAGTTCAGTTCCCACGGTCACATGATTGTGGCAATTTTGCAGTTACAGCTGTGACTGCAGGCGATCCCTGGGCAATAGAGGTTGAATGGGAACAAGTTTCCCCATTCATCACATCTAGTGCCCTGTGTTCTTGGATAGAGAAACTCTATCCAAGAACACATACTACTAGTACAGTGCGGCAGCAGCAATCAGGATCACTGTTGCAGCCCTGTAGTATGGGTTCCTGGATAGAGTTCTTGGAAACTCTATCCAAGAACACATACAACTGGTAAAGGGCTGCAAGAGCAATCTGATTGCTCTTGCAGTCCTTAATAGACCCTAAAAATAACCCGAATTCCCCCACCATTGACTTCAATGTTCAGATTCGGCATTGGATCACCCAAACAATATCCCACTATTCAATCGAATAGCTGTTGAATCGAATAGTGAGATATTCGACCAACACTAGTGTTGACAAGTGGCTCACAGGCATCAGCAGACCATGAGTTCTGGCAGTGGCACTGTGGTCTGAACAGCAGGGTTGCTACAGGCCTTCCCGCTTCACATGGTAAAAAGAAGGAAACGGGGTTCAGACTACTCTATTGTCAATTGTATTAGGTTTGCCACACCCCACTCACATAAAAGTTCTACTATAGTAAGAAGACAATAAGGAGAAGAGAAGATGCAGTGTTAAAATTGGCAATCAAGTTTGTCTTGATAGTTCATAGATTACATATACATAGCAAACATGAATCAAACCATATATACAAATCAATAGGTTTTAGGTCATACGCCATTGTTCTCGACCATTATCTATACATAAATACTCTAATGGTATAATAATGATCAGCAAGAGTGAAGAAAAGAAAACTAGAAAACACTAGACGCCTCTTGGCTTAACGCATTTTGCCTATTGGCTTCTTCAGGGGTATTGTTGAGGATGCTTAGGCTCTTTGGGATGAAATTGTTTTGGCAGCCAGTAGTGTTTTTGATCCCAGGTGGATTCATATTTGCTATGTATATGTACATACATAGTAATACAAACTTGACACCCCATGTTTTACCTATCTTTCACACGGATGATTGATGCCTTGTAAGACAAGCCCAACCAGAAGCCAACAGCACAGTGCAGTGAAAGTAAAGAAAATGGTGTGAAATGGATAGCTGGTCAGTAACTTGCAAGCAATAAGGCAGAGTGCACCAAGCAGGCACGGGTCAGGTGAGCAGGCCAAGGTATGCTGGGTCAACATAGAGCGTTTAAGGTCACAGATCAAGTAGGGCAGAAAACAGCTGAAGACCACTCAGCAATTCTAAATAGCTCACTGGGTTAGGGGAGACTAACAAGCACGTCTGCGGGCACACACCTGAGAATAGGTGCACCCTGACATTGAAGTATGTCAGATGTATGTGCACACATCAAGCCAACATGTTCATTCTTCTTCTCTCACACCACAGCTAATTTGGGGGAAAAGACACAAATCCCTAAATATTATACTTTGTTATTTCTTATTTCTATTTGTTATTAAAATTTACAAATATTAAAATTCTCTGCATTTAGAAATGCAGTATTTTTAGAAGCAATATACTGAGTTTGCTAGAACAAGTAACTGTGGAAGACCATGACTTTTTACTTACAATAAGTAACTCTTTTGTGTACTGCGGTTTAATCTCTTTTCCTCCAGGCCCCATTGCCTTGTGCAATGACCTTAAAGTGAACAACTTTCCACCAAGATTATTATATGGACCATATATGTATATAAAGTGACAGCGACAGGAAAAATAATCTGGAGATTGCTTGATGTTGTCAGATATCCAATATTACCATACGACTGCATGAACATTAGCAAATGGTAACTTCAGCAAACACATTTTGGGGAATGAAGGTTTTTAATGGTTTGTGTTAAAGCTACTGATTCTGAAACTCAAACAAACTCCTAAACCTAACTTTTAATCCAACCCTCCAAGCTGACCCTCTAACCCCTTGACCCTTAACCGAGCCCTTAATACTAACCCTAAAGCCTGCTAAAGAGTGGACTTTAGTAATAGTATTGCTTATTTTAAATCTCTAGATGTTTACACATGTCTTTTCTGCATGAATGAATGAATTCAGAACCTTGTTTCTGTGTATTGTTTGCAATTATAGAGGGCATGTTGATCCTCTTATCTCACAGCTGACCTGAAAACAATAGACTTACTACACTAATGACTGGTAGCCAGAAAACATGTGAGGAAGGATGACTAAGCTGGTTATCAGCCTATGTCTTGTTAAATGATGTGTGAATTATATTGGTAAATCCATATTAAACCTTAGGTATAATTTATATTAGCAAACTTATGCCAATATTTTCCTGTATTTTGTTTTTATATTGAATTTTCCAGGAAACCTATTTAAGGTGATTTGCCAGGGAACATAACAAGCCAGCAGGCAGTGCTATCTGCCAACATCCTTGCAAATACAAAATAAAATATTAGTATTGAGTGGAAGGACCCTTTAAGTAAAGCCCATCTCCTGCATGTTATTGACATATACCTGTTGTTGGTAATTGCTGCCTTTCAGTAGTATTAACTGCAGCTTAGTAGTTACCTCTATAACCACATACTCGGTCCCAAATGCTTTTATATATATATATATATATATATATATATATATATAAATATGTATCTGTGTGTGTGTGTTTTTATTTCTTTTTTTTACATTAATTTGTCTTTTTGGAGTCCATATACATATATATAGATAGATAGATAGAGATAGAGATAGAGAGAGAGAGAGAGAGAGAGAGAGAGAGGAGTTTGTCATTAGGATG
Organism: Pyxicephalus adspersus; assembly: GCF_032062135.1. NCBI lineage: Eukaryota > Metazoa > Chordata > Amphibia > Anura > Pyxicephalidae > Pyxicephalus > Pyxicephalus adspersus. The sequence goes on from NC_092861.1 coordinate 140,182,306, forward strand.
CAGAAAATTCCACTTTATTGCAAATCATATGCAAAATTTGGGTGCCTAGGATTTAAAGGCATAGAGTCACAGAACCTCTAGATGGTTTCCCATTTGTTAAGATTTGTTTCTAAGATCATATGGGAACTGGCCCACCATTGGCTGGTATAGTTAAAAATACAGTCTAAGGCTAATTTAATTTGTCAAATCTATTAACTAATTAGTGTGTTTTTGGAAAGAAGTGTAGAACATACAAACCTTATTAAACCACAATTTATTTGTGCACATCTGAATTGTACATGTCCATGTAAGATTAACCTGTTACACAAGGTGACAACACTGTTGCATATTGGTACTGTAGCATGAGCAGTGATGTCAGGAGGTGAAATAGATGGATATACTACATTACCAGGATCAGCAAGTAGTAAACCTGTGTAACATAAAAACATGCTAGTTGTAGACTGCATCCTTTATGTATTTTTTATTTGGTACATACATTCAGTTTTCAGCATGTTTTGGTTAGCGGTATAAAACCTGGAGCAGACACAAACTACACAAATTAGAAAATAAAGTATACAACTCATACTATACAGCAAACCGCTTAGCCACTGTACTGCCTAAGGCATTCATAAATGACCCGGGAGTAATACCTACAGTATTATATAGTAAATCTGAGCAAACATGAACCAGCCCAGATCCAGGCAAACACTAAACATTTAGGAATGCACCAGGGGTATGCAAGATGTTTTGAATTTGCCGTTCAATGCAAAACTAATGAGGCAAACAGAATCCAATTCCAGCCTAATTATAAATCAGTTATCCTGCCACAGATCTCGTCCCCAGTGTTTGTTATCATCTCAGCCGAGCGCTCTATTAATCAAGGTCATATTTGTAAAATAACCATCTGATTGGTTTGCCATGTGATAAATTGAACCCATGTGCATTGTGCTGTACATCACAGTTACTGAATAGGATGCTGGCAATCATATCAGGATTGGAGAATTATTTATGTGAAAGAGCCCAGAAAATATCAAGTATTCCATATAGATAGATATGAATGAAATATGGAGTTAAATGTATGCTGGTTCATAAAAATACATACTGATAATTCAGATTTACATCCATGTACACATAAGTGATTTCTCTAAAGTACAGTAAAATGCCAGTTGATAGAATCAATAATAAATCTTTTTGTTTTCTTTTTATAATTTTTGGCAGTTATTTTCCATTTTTACTTTAAAGTGATTTATTCAAGCTGAGTTTAATGATTTGTTGAAGCTGAATACAAATCAGGACCACTCAATATTTATTATATACATCATTATAAGTATTTCTTTAATGGTAATGGTATAAGAACCTGCAGCTTACAATCCTCCATTTGGTAACATGGGGAAAGGGAGAAGCAGAAGAGGCCATTCATTTTTATTGTAGTGATTTTTTGTGATCATGCCAATAGGAGAAGAGAGTAGAGTACCTGTGAGATGAGCTCATTAGTCTTTTTCTCTACTTTCCAGTTAAAGCTAAAGTTCTGGTTTGAAAATGAGTGATCAGGCAGGTCTTATAAAACTTGCAAACAGGCAGGTTAGGGTATTTTATTGCAGAAGGGACATCGCCTGTCTGGATGCAATTTGTTTAATTTTTAATTTGGAGGAACGTGACATAATAGCCCATGCTCTCAGCAAAGTATCCATCTGCTCCCTATTTCTGCCTTCCCACAGCACTTTGAGCCATTGGACCTAATTTATTAAAGCTTTCCAAGGCTGAAGAAGATAGAGTATCTTAGGTAAATCAGGGTGATCCAGAAAAAAATGGAAATGATCCAAGGTTTGAAAACATTTGCTCAAACATGCCAAATGATTTTTAGAAGTCCAGTCCAGGTTTGCGGGATGACCCAGATTCTCACATGATAGTCTATCCTCCTTGCGGAGCTTTAAAAAATCAGGCCCATTGGTCTAAAAAAAAAAAAACCTTATGGGTTTTGTGTGATAATTCCCCCACCTTCTAGATTGTAAGCTCTTCGGGGCAGGGTCCTCTCCTCCTCCTGTGTCTCTGTCTGTATCTGTCTGTCATTTGCAATCCCTATTTAATGTACAGCGCTGCGTAAAATGTTGGTGCTATATAAATCCTGTTTAATAATAATAATATTATTAATATTAATAATAATAATATATATACATTTATATATATATATATATTCATAGTAATGCATATTATATATATATATATTCATAGCTGATTTTCTCTGAATGATTTGGTGATTGATGGCAGGTGATAATGTTTCTGTAACACAGTATTTATCAATGCATAAAAGAATCCATTAAGCATGAACAGAACCTAGATGCAAGTCATGTGAAAATTAACAAATAAAGGGTCGGCTCATTCCTTATAGGACAATCAGAATATGGTAGGGTAGAGGGCTAATACCTGAATAGACAAGCTTCTTATATGCAAACTAAGTCACTGCTGCTGAGTTCAGCCTGTTGTGGTATGCGCAAAGCAAATACAGCTTTCAAATGTCACAAGTGCAACAATGAATGGGCAGCCTGGTGTGAAATTCAACACATTTTTTTGCAAACTGTCACTTTCTTAGTTAAGTACAGATAAACATTGCACCCTTATAGGGGAAATCAGTCAGGTAAAATAATAATTGTGTATTATTGATGATAGTTAATACACATTGACCAGGAACTCTCTTCTTGAGTCAAATCAGTACATTTGGACACTTCACTATATATATAGATCTTCAATTACCCTAAAAAAGTCTATAAAGTAATAAACACTCCTATACTTATTTGATTGCTATTGCCTAAGCTTGGTCAATGCCCCCTACATATAGAATGCAGTAAATGGTTATTATTAGCGCACCAATTTATTAGATTAGGATTTCCTAACCAGAGTTCCATGGAACCTGAGGGTTCTTCCTGGGGTTGCTCCTTGAGCAATCAACAATTTGTGCTTCTCAAGTTAGTTTAAGTGACACCAATGACCTTTTTGGCTATCTGTAAGGGTGACATTCTTCCCATTGGCCAGCAATGTTAGAAACATTCCTACCAGTGAATATCATGTTAATGTACTGTGAGGTGTGAATATAGGAATTATAGCAGGGGTTTAAAAATATGTAAAGGAAAAAAAGGTACATGATTGAAACATTTAAATTCATTAAGAGTGTGAAAACATAATGGTATCTTCAATTTCAAGCTAAGATCAAGAGCACAGGGGTATGACCTGAAACTAATTTAAAAGTCAATAGACAAAAAGGTTAAAGAAAGGGAAGACTTGATGGCCCAATTGGTCTTTTTCTGCCATTTTCCCTAAAGTTTTACTAACAGCAGAAAATAAAGAGGTGATGAACCCTTTCCTATCCTATTGAAAACTAAGCTCAATTCTTTGGTGATGCATACACTTTAAGTCAGAAACATTAGCTCCAAAATCTCTTCCTCCTGTATTCCCTAAAATGGCAAATTACTCCTATGCATTTTAACATTCATGTTTTACCACACAAACCGTATGTAGAGGATGAATACTGTTTTTTAGAAGGGATATTTCACAAACAAGCGATGCGTTGTCATATCATGTTTTTTATTTGTTGATGCACCTTTTAGAATTTATTAGGAATGGAAGTATATGTCACAGTAGGACAATGCACCTACCAAAAGAAATGAAAAACCTTAAACATTTTACCTTCTGAAGCTTGATATATTCACCTAAAAATGCCATCCATGTCCTTTGCAAATGCCAATTATGGCTGCAGGGGGAAACAGTCCAATTCTGCAAAGTGCCCATACCGGTCGGTTCCCTGCTGTCCCGTTGTACTGAGGCCACTGCTGTAGAATTCTCCTTTAGGTCCTAAGAGGACCACACCACTATACAGCTAGAAAGGAAATGTCTACATCTTTCAAGAAGTGGCATGAACATCCAAAAAGGACCCCATTGGTTGTAAACTTGGTAGTCATGAAGAGTCATGTATATTGTCCCACAGATCAGCTTACATATTCAATTGCACAAAAAGAAGTAGAAAATGGTGCCCGTAACTGCATCCAGAGTGCAATCTCTGCACATCAAATGTGGCGCATGGAAACTTCAAACACGCTATTCTGTACATGTCCTTTAAATTCACACCATTCCATGCAAACCTTTGCCAATAGCTGCTACAGGATAACAATAGAAAACAATTAATCCAAAACCTAATCTCTTTGGTTGCTTTGTGTACAACATCCAATTAAAACTGTTTAAATATATATTTCATCCTCCCATCCTGTGCAAAGGTTTACAAACGATACATCTCCTAGACTTCAAACAGGAAATGTGATAGAAAACAAAACATTTGTCATCTTATATCCACTTACTGTTTCCAACCCGATTTTCATCCCAGATTAACATTTCAGGAATTGTGAGCCAGTTTGAGGGATATCGAGACAACAATTTTCTTTCTCAGACAACATGTGTGCACTCACGCGGTCCCCATTTATCATATGGAGGCAGCTGGTGAAACCTTGAAGCACTTTGCCTGCCACACAGTCACATCTGATACTTCATTATGGCAGAGACGTAGCCATTTTGTGCTGTCAGAGCGGCTGAAATAAATGTACGTATGCATATGTATTTGTGTGCTGAAAAGTGAGGACGAGGATCACTTGTCAGCTCCAATAAAATATCTTCTTCTATCATATACTGATGATTGCCACTTTGCGTGATGTTGGCTGGAAGATAAAGTTGCAGTTAGAGCTTTGGTTATGTTTTTTGAAGGGCATGTAATAGGATATTTAATGGTGGGCTGAAACATAAGAGACAGTTTGTAAATGAATAAATTTAAGGTTGCAAAAGCTTGTGAGTCAGAAAAAAATCCAGATAGAAATCTTGGAGGTCATGAAAAAAAATTGGTTCTTGATGAGTTCCAAAAATGTCAAGAATTGTTTTTAGTACAAAGGCTTGACAGCAAAGACCTGTAATGTATACTGCTATCCTCTGCAGTTTATCTGCCCTTGCCTCCCCCATTTCCTTAAAGGGAGCATGTGAAGCTGCGTACACACTTCCAATAATTATCATTGGGAACGAACGACCGATCCGCCGAAAATCGTTCACAAAAAAGGTGACCAATGACTGACCAACGATGCCAACAAACGGAGATTGTCGTTGGAAATGAACGACCATCATGGCCGATCTGATTGGCCGACAATCATTCACTATCCATCGTTTGTACGGTTGTTCAGTGATCATGCATGTTTCTGCAATACACTTTCTCCTTTACATGTCACTCCCTGCATCGTTCAAACAATTGTATCTAGCGTGTGTACACTATTGGTGGATTATATTTGAACAATTGTATCGTTACAGCATGTACAGAATTGTGCACAATAAGATTGTTCAAATATAATCATGCCTAATCGTTGATCGGTCATAATCGTTCGTTTTCTAACGATAATTATTGAAGTGTGTACCTAGCTTTACTCTTTTCTTCCCATGTGACTGGCTCATGGCATCCAGCACTAAGGCATAAGTTATGGATCATAGGCCTTAGCTCTAGATGGAGTTCTAAGCTGCAACTTGGAGCTTGAACTAGACTTATTCTCTTGCTTCTGGTATGGTGGGGCAGTTACAGGAAGCGGAGTGTGTGCAGGTTAAGGTATTAGTAACTTATTGCTTTGTTCTGCATGGGCAAAGCAGAGGTGTACGGTTAAATTAGATGAGCCCTACAATTCCCACAATGTTAATGTTTTGCAATCCCACATGCATTCATTTTTGATCACCCATTGTTGGCTGGATTCCTTTAAAATGCACTAATTGCTTATCTGTGCTTTGCCTCAATAGTTTCTGAGTGGTTGACCGCGAACAAGCATGAAGCTAGCATTGGTAGAAATTACTCAGGGGTAGAAGGTGCACAAAGGTCACTTAATCCACAGGCCAGTGACTTTTCTTTCTAGTGCTTGGCTCTGCCCATTTAGTGATTTGCCACCACAGGATGCCACAGTTTACTGTGGTCTGTTCCACTGCTGTGATACATGGACTGTGTTACTAGTCGTGTGACAAAGGATTCCTTATATATCCATTGCCTGTATTTTATGTGTCAAATTTAATGACCCTGTTCATCCTATGATAAAAATCACCATCATTTAAATTTCTTGCATCATTGATGGCCAGCTTTCTCTTCCTGGTGCCAATCCATCAATGACATCCCTGCCATCCATCACTTATTAGGACCTATTTGAGGTCTGTTTGTTCTGAGAGCTCCATGGAATTAGTTGGATATGTAACCTTCCCAGGGTGCATCAGGATGGCACTGTCTACATCAGTGTTTCTCAAACTTTTTTCACATAGGGGTACCCCTTGGAATAACTTTCAGGTCTTTATGGAACCCTTTCTATTATTGCTATATACACAGCTCACAGTAAATGAATGTGGTGATAAGTGGGAAAAATGCTTCTTTCATTGATGGCTATTGGGAAGAATTTTTTACAGCCAAAGATATCATTAGTGTCACTTAAACTGACCTGGGAGTCACAAACTGCTCACTTCTCAAGGAACTCCTAAAAACCTCTGGAGGAACCCTGGTTGAGAAACACTGATCTACTATTTTATGGATTTTAAAGGTCAACGTGAGAAACATACATTGTTTTTCTTTTTTAAATGTATGTATGCTTCTCTATTTAAATCTGCAATTAGAAATCTAGTGGAAAAGTTCCCTTTAAACTAAAAAAGCAGCGCGTCAGTTCCCAGTGATCACGTGACCATTGCAATGCTGGGAGAATGTTTGGATTGCACAGGTCAATGATTTTCAGGGAAAGTGCACTTTTACTGTTTCATTTCCTTTGACCAAGAAAAACTATAGAAAAATAGTTTACAGAAGGAAGCATTATAATTAAAATAAGCACCCCGTTTCCATATGAAAACAAAAGGATCGCACTACTTATGCCAGGTGTGGCATGCTTCATATAGTATGCAATGATTAACTCTACCTAATAGCCCAGAATCGGCAATGAAAGCTAAAAACTAAGAAGTGAGAAGATGTTTTATTTATAGGACACCTTTGTTAATGTAAAGATTTTAAAATTAGGGGTGAGCGAAATTTCGAGTTATTACATCTCTGAAATTTCAGGTGAAAGTCACAAGATTTCAAGGTAATTTCAACATTTCAATGAATAGTAGTGGAATCTAAGTTTTATGGATGCAATGGGCTTTAAAAGGCTCCGAACAGTACAAAAGCTTCTTTTAGCTATCTTGTTCTTGTGCCCCAACATGCCTAATATACTCCAAGGTTTGCAATCTTTTTCACAGCCATTTGATTTCACAAGAAAAGTGAAAAACTGCGGGAAAAAACGTAAAACAATACACAAAGATCAAATAAAGCAAACCAAATCAAACAAACTGAACGACTCTAAATATTTCACAACCCCCCAAAGAAAAAAACATACTCTATAAATAACGTGTAAAATACATCTGCAACTATACTGAATTGACAATAATATGGTTGAACATATTTTGGGGTGCAATCAGGCCAATTTGGGACTTTTGGTAATCCGCAATGATGTACCGCACGACCAAATAACTCCAACTGCACTCCCAACAGCTTCTATCCAACCAAATGGAACATGTTTGCATATGGCTGCAATTGTGTTGCAACACAAATCCTAGGTGTTATGTGTTGCTTCTGGCTGAGTTGTTCCTTTTGGGAATGGGAGGAAGAATCACAATGCAACAACAGCAAATGCAAGGGGGAGGTGTGCAAATGATTCGTGTAACAAGAAATCAGGGACCCCCAGCAAATTTTTGGATGAGCCATTTGGATCAATGCCTGCCCCATCCCCACCCCCTTGCCTGTGCCTGCTAATACTGTCTTTTACCTGCCAGGCAGCTTGTTTTTTCTTCTATATCAGCAGCAGGCTACACGTTGCATATCTTCTACTGGTGACTGCAGGCTCTCATCTTCCATTTCTGGCCTCCTCCATGGTCCAATCATAGCAGAGAGGAGGCAGGAAAGATAAGATGTGAGGGCTCCTACTAGACTGTAAGCTTTTCGGGCCAGGGTCCTCTCCTCCTGTATTACTGTCTGTATAGTCTGTCTGTCTGTATAGTCTGTCTAGTCTGTCATTTGCAACCCTTATTTAATGTACAGCAGTGCGTAATATGTTGGCGCTATATAAATCCTGTTTAATAATAATAATAATAATATTAAAAGAGCTCACAGGTCATTATTGGGGTGATCGTTATGCCTGCTAGTACAGACATATCCAGAAACAAGTTCTTAAACACAAACAACTCCATACTGATAACCACACACAACAAAATGCAAAAATGCATGTGACACACTGCTCACTGACACACAGTGACCTAACATTGTCAGCTTGCATTTGCTGTATCTTGCAACATCTCCAAGTAAAAGGAATTATAACAGCTTTACAAATAAGAACTTAATAAAACAATAATGCATGATCACACTGAAAACAGCATTTAGGTTTAACAATCAGATAAAATCCAACCAGGGTAGGAGGGGAGGAGCACAGGACAGTTACCTGGGGGCAGAAAATAGAAACCCAGATAATGAATTGTAGCCTAATTAGAATGTAATTACTCCAGTGGATAATTTTAACTGAAAATGGATAGATGCAGCAAGTAGAGCTAAATACTTACATTTTGGTAGATAATAATTCATTACGCCCTGGAGGTTCTTTTTAATAATAGGCCTGATTTAATAAAGCTCTCCAAGGCTGGAGAAGATACGCTTTCATCAGTGAAGCTGTGTGATCCAGCAAACCTGGAATGGATTTCTTCAAAGTAATTTGCTATTTGCTAGCAAATGTTTTCAATCCTGGACCAGATCCATTACAGGTTTGCTGGATCACCCAGCTTCACTGATGAAAGTGTCCAGGCTTGGAGAGCTTTAATAAATCAGGCCCAAAATGTCAAAGCCTTTTCCCTGCTACTTAATATTGCCCCTGCCCCTGTTACATGGACTACAAATGGCCTTTTTACACATAGAGTTAACTATATATACATATATCCATATTAAATAGGTAGAGGTGATGTAACTAATTGAAAAACAAACACGAATAAAAGAACAACTAAAGCAAACAAGAAATGAAGTTAAAACAACTAAAAGACATCGCAAATGTAACATAAAAAGAACACATAGGCACACAAATGAATTGTAATGGACGGTGCTCTGTGCAATATTCCTAAGCATATCAACATAATACTGTCCATTGGCTAAGCTAACAAATCTGAACAATAGCACAGATGATGAATAATCACCTAGATTGCTGCATCTTCACTGGCTGCTCATTTATCAATGCTATCTTTTCTGGGACCCAGTGCTCAAGCTGATGCTTGTTTTTTGTCTTTAGTACGATCAAACCGCCAAAGCGATTATGCGCATGGCGATCTTACAGTCTAATTGTGCAGCCACATTTCTATGTTCCTATCTGATACTTTTCCTATGATTGCCTTTTCATTCTGCTTCTTTCCCTCCAATTGTAAGCTCTACTGTACAGGGACTGAACGAGGCTTCTACTAAACCAGCTTGTATTTAAAAATACATTCATTGATGTATCAAGGAGTACAGATATTTATATATTTGTGTATTTTACATCTTCCTGGAGTGTGGTTTTATATACTATAAGAAAATGTCAGGCTGTTAAACTCCCCAGCATCTACTGATACCTTACTATCATAAAAGGACAGACCCTTTACCTATAAACCAAAACAGGTTTCTCAGAGTTTGAAGGATGATGTTAATTAAATGACCTGTGGCCCCTAATTATCAGGATCATGCACTTGGAATCTGGCACCCTACACAAGGAAAAAAAGGGTTCTGATACCTCTCCATGTAACCCTATACATGGGAAAAAACAGTAGCACTGTTTAGTAGTCAGAACCCTTCTAATGTGTTTAGTCATTAGTAATAAACTCGGGACAATACTTTTGTTCTATGTAATTAAAGAGAATGGTTACTTAGCTTTTCCACATCACAGAACAGAGAGAGGGAAGACTTTTGTTTCTTCGAGGAATGAATTGACCAGGAAATGGGAGTCTGAGGATCAGTCAACCATTCACAGCCTGAACTCCCAAACATTTCTCATTTTTGTATTCTCAAGCCCAGCTCTTTATTAATTTCTCTGCACTTTTGTACATGTACATCAATATTGTGTTAACACAGCCTGACACACGGGAAACTAGATACGTTTGGGAAAAACGTTGATAAACTTTGTGTTATATTAATAACTTTATTTTTCTTTTGCACATAAATGTATTTTTAACTTAAAAGCCCTTAAAAATAAACTTTAAAGAAAAATAAACTAATTCTTTATTATTATTATACTTTTTTGCTTTTTAAAAAAATGCCATTAATAGTGCAATCGTAATACTTTTCATTATTAAAATAGTTTTCTCACTTGAAACAAATATTGCAGAGCTAAACATTCCAGTAAAATATTAAGTATTCAACATTTCCAGGTGTGTCAGATTCCCAAATCGCCCCACTATGTGCTATTGTCAACCTGCAGAACACTATACATGCAAAGTTTCATTGGCTCAGTTTCAAGTTAGTGCAATTTGCATATTGCAAAAGTTAAATTTTCCTCATTCTATGAGCCATGTCTGTTTACCGGTGGTGGGACTGTTAGGTGTAATTATTGTACTTTAAAGGCTTTTTATTTATTTGCAATGACAGGTTTTAATTTAGTTTCAACATTTCACAGGGTTGTACATTAAACTCAGTCTTTACATATCCCCTTCTACGTGTTGCTTATATTCAGCTTCCCTTTGCTCGCTTTTTATTTACTGCAGTACACAGAAGATGCTCTGTGTCGTATCTATTCACAGGATGGGATGGGTACAAGTTCAGGCTATATTCTTAATGATACCCTGTTTCCCCAAAAATAAGCCCTACCCTAAAAAATAAGCTACAACATGTATTTAAGGAAAGCACTATTGCTGGACATTGGAAATTGGGGCCAATGGTTCTAAAGGAAATGGAGTCACAAGAAATTCAAGATGGAATTCAGTGTTTAGAGAGTAATTTTCATGTTACAGAATGTGATGACATGACTGTATTTGAATAAATGTTGATTTTTCTGTTCAAGAATAAATGTCGATTGTTGTTCATGAAAAAAATAAGACATAATGTAAGCACAGGACTTCTTATCCTTGTTCTGGTCCAGTACCCCATGCATAGTAGTGCATTGAAGTATATTACCTTCCCCAGCATTGAGGCCTTCTCCTACTATATGTGCAGCCACCCACTGCCACTCACAGTTCTTCTTCTAAGTCTTCCCACTTGTGTGGCATCACCTAATATGCAAGAAGACCTATATTTTTTAATTTATGCTCCTTTTCTATTGTAAGCATGGGAATAGCTATTGGGGGAGCAGCCCAGGGCTAGGGAAGAGAGCCTTAACCTAACCTCCCTCTGATCCTCTTCTCCATGCATAGTAGTCCAGCAGTGCATTAAAGTATATTACTTCCCCCAGCATTGAAACCTCCTTTGCTTCCATGCAGCCACCCACTACCACTCACAGTTCTTCTTCTAAAGCTCCTCACATGCTGCCTGACATACAAGGAGGCTCAGAAGCTAAGGTGAGGTGTGTTATTGAGGATCAGAAACAGGTAAATACTTTAAATACACAACTGCTGTTTAGCTCTCCAATGGGGGGTCATGGTAGCTGCACCTAAACTCAGGTCTGTACGGGGGACAGCAATGTAGGGATGGGCCCATAAATTATTTTTTTTTTTGGGGGGCGCATTAATTATAGTTACTGGATGTTTTTGGCTATAAGATTATGGCTATTTTCAGATTTGCGGAAAACTATAAATGTGGTTTGGTTTACCGAACACACAACCACGGTCCCATTGCATTTTCGTTCTTGTTGCAGTGGAGTTGTGGTTGCTTGAAGCTTAATGTTTGCTTTTCTTCCTCTGAAAAAAGAACTACCATTGTAAATTAAAGTGCAATATCTGCAAACACACTGACCTGCAGTGCAGTTTGCTGTTCTTAGGCCATAGCAGCAGTTTACAACTAACCTGACAAGATTAGAATTCATGTCTGAAGGTCTATTGCATTTGTTGTGGGGACCTTGTACTGTGCAATGTATTTTTCACATTTGGCTTTTTATATACATTATACAGTTGTGACCCTCCGGTGACAAGTTTGTTTTAATATTTCAAGTTATGTGAAAATCACAAATGATCAAAACTGAATTCTGGCCTCAGTTTGCAATATTTACTCATATGTATAACTTTTGTATATTTCCCTTTTAAATTCTCAATTATTAAAACAATTAATCAATTAATTTGACATGTATTGTATATTGGAAGACATGAGCTGTGCAGCCATTCAGATTCCATTCTGCTTCCTCCTGTTGGGTCTACAATGCCCCATATTCAAAGCACACTTCATGGGCTGAATGACTGACACTGCCTACTGCCTGTAAAGACTGCCTTTGCCTTTATTGTACCTGCTTTGAGGAGTTTGACCTTTTTTTTTAATTACAAGAGGATTAGTTTCTCCCAGCTGAGAGGATTAGATGTCTTGAACAAAACCATACACCTTCAATACCAAGAACATGGCTTATTCATAGGAAATCCCATTTACTATATTTACATATGAAAGTCTTCTGTAACTTTTTTTTACTAACGTTGAATGGCAGGAGCCTGGATAGTAGAAAAAAATTTAAGTGGAAACATTTCACTAATTATCAGAAACTACTTCTTTTATATTTGATCTGTGCCCTGTATGAGCTGCTATAATAGATGTAGAGGAGTACAGGGGGAGAAATGCTTTGGTATTCTGTACCCTTATGGCACCCAAGTCCTTGGCCAACACATTGCCATCAACAACCTAAGTTAGGTAGTTTGCATTCTGTAATTTGTTCCTTTTTGAGATCTTTACAAATGGTCTGTTTCTGCCTGTGATCCTCAAATTTTTCTAAGCCACAGCTTAATATTCTAAATGATTACATGTCTCTCGTCTCTGTAGTACAAAAGCCTATACTGCAGTAATAGTTTTGGAAATAATCCTGTAACATAGATTCAATACCCAAGGCTGGGTACACACGTGCAATGGTTCTTGTCCGATAATCAGCTCAGGGCTGATATCGAACAAGAATCTGGCGTGTGTACAGCGCTCGTCTTCCATAGCCTGAATGAAAGTCCTGCCGGATCCACAGACGATGGACGACGAACGATTGTAATGGAAGTGAGGGGGGAGAGAGTGTAGCGGGGTGCCATTCCGTCGTTCTCTAGCTCCCCCCTCCAACGGGTAGAACAGTGCTGTGTGTTCATGCATCGTGCAGTCCTTAGTCGTTGGGAAGGATAATGAAAGATCCTTTCCAATGACAATTATTGCACGTGTGTACATGGTCTAAGGCTACATTCAGTCTGGTAGTAAGGTTGCAATGCAATTTCCATTTTCTTATTCAACTGAACTGCTGCCTTGGAGGAAGTGCTACATATAACAACTACATGCAGTAGCCTATTAGAGCAGTGCTGGTTCAGGACCAGTGAGTAAAGTGCCAGCTGCTGAGAGCTGTATGGAAACACTTGTTCCCGCCATGGGTCAAAATCTGAGAACCCTAAAAGACCCTTTTATTCGGATAAACGAATGAAAACTGGGGCTATTATGAAGTGTTAGTGCCTACAGGTACACATTCATTTTAAACAGGCTCTCAAATGTTGCCAATATGGGCTTATAGGTAAAGACTCAACAGTTCTTAATGATTCAACAATTCAGAAGCTTGCTGCCCCTTATTCACATTCCTATTGACTAGAGAACCTAACCATCATAGTGGTGAGCCATTGGGAATGTGAAAAAGCAAGGTTTAACAGCAAGCTCCATGACTACCCCAAAACATGTAAAAGGATTGTCTATCTTCTAGGCAGGATTGGAAGGTTTTGGAGGCTATTGCAGACATGCTTATTGCAGAGTACCCATTTACTCTTCTTCCCCATGTTAAACCCAAAGATTACTCAACCCAATATTTTATTTTTTCATAGGTTTTGTTGAGTCATACACCTAATTTCTTATACATCATAGGTTCTTTGATACTGAGATAATTGTGTTTAAACAACTCACAGTGACTTTTCCCACACGTTACCATTATACTCTGGTCCAAGAAATGGCCGGAATTCCCAATGGCATAAAACATTATTCAGAAGGCAGACCAGCAACTTGTGATCAGTAATGTGACTGTAATAGACTAGAAACGTACCACTGAAATAAATTCAAAATTATAATGCCAGTTAGATTAAAAAATCCTTTTGTCAGGATTCTGCAGAAGAAGACACTGTATTAAGTCCTCCAGGCTTCCTTTAATTAATCATGTGCTTTTAACATGGAAAACAATAGAACAATAGGATAAAATAAATAAAGGCTGTTCAACAAATTAGTAGGAGTAAATGTGAACACACACAAGTGAAAGAAAGTGTAGCAAATTTTGGCAGTGGATAAAATTCTATTTGTCCTTCTAGAGTACCTGCCATCTGTATACGACATCTGCCAGTCACAGCGGCAGACTATTGCAGAATCAGAACGTCCTTCATAATCATTCATTTTTAATGGGAACAATTAGTGACAATGAGGTAACAGCTGTAGACAATGTTAACAAAAGCTGTTGGCAGAATATGTAATCCTCACGGAATGCTCACGATTATACAAAGCAGAATTTTTTCTTCTCTCTGTGTATAGAGGGGGGGGGGAGGGGAACAAATTGATCTGCCCAAGCTCAGATTGATCCCAGACGGTATGGTTTTGCCTTATAATTCACATAAATTTCCCAATCTGCAGGGCAAAATCATTAACTTCCTCTTTGTCTCTTTGGTGATCTAGTAAAAGAAGTTTTTGGCTTTGAAGGCTCTCTGGTCAGAGCAGAATGTAACCAATGACTTTGAATTGTCTCATGGCCAGAGAATAGATGATCTACTAGATACATAGACTGCATGTTGCGATGACCAAACTACATTGGCACCTTACATCATTTACCAAGTAAGTGGTATTATCCTTATGGGTATAAAGCCTGATTCAAGCTAAAACACGAGGAGATTTCTCCACCTAGACAGATGCCACCGAAACTGGTGTCCCCACTGGAAGATTATTGGGGCAATTCAAAAATTTTGGATTTTTCAAAACTTTTTGTACTGGATACAATGGTCACAGGTACAAATAGCGAAGGCTCTAAAATTCCTTTTTATGCACCAAAAAAAATATGATTTGAGATGGGTCAAAATTGTTAGTGTTCAGATATGTGTCCACATTGGGGAGTTTTCCTTCTATTCCTGTGTCTCCAAGACAGAAGGACACACAAACTGTACATTTCTAACTCTTCCCCCAACAAGAAAACATATTATAAATGTGTTTTTGTTGCTTTCTTTGCTCAAATCACAGTGATATCTCATTACAAGGTGTCCTTGCATTGCATTACCATGTTAAAGTTTATATGAGATTTTAGTGACTGGGCTTACATTAAACAAAAATACAACCATTTGTTAAACAAAATTGTGTAGCCTACAAAGGATAAAACAAAAAAAACTATGTATGTTGCAATATTCATCTTTAACTGTGAATTCCTCCCACAATCTTTTTTCTGAATATTTCCCTAGTCTGATGGCCATTATTATTCAGCCCACTTCTTCTGAGCCAAGGTGGTCCGGGATTTACCAGTTGTCATGTCCTGGTGCAGGGTCAGTGCAAGTCACATGCCAATCGCCCAATCTATGTTGCATGGTTCACCTATAAAAAGATTCCGCTCAGCCTTGGGAGAGGAGGCTAGTAGTGCCGTCTCAGCATTTGGTTGTCCCGGGGTGTCTGAGGATGGACTGACAGAGGTCCAGGAGCGAGAACAGAACCCAGGGCAAGTCACAGAAATCCTCAGATGCCATATTTTGATCAAGCAAGTCCATGTGGCATAGATTTGGGGGGTAGCATGTGATCTGCACTGATAGTGCACCAGGGTGTGACAAATGGCAGCTCCAGGACACCCATGGCTCAGATGGGTAATCAAAAGATGGCATATGAGGATGAATCGATAGAGAACCAAGAGCAAGAACAGAACCAAGGACAAATCACAGGAATACAGAGCATAGGACTAAGTAGGGGCCAGACAGCCGGGTGCATCACCAAGGGGCCAGAGGTGAAGAAGAGGTTAGGAGGCAGAGGTCAAACACAGGTGATGGTCTAGAAGGCTCAGACCGAGATGGTCAGCAACATAGTAATAAGACAATGGGCTGTGGTGTTGGTCTGATCTGTATTATTCAGATCCAGGGGTTCCCCCCCCCCCTTCATTTCTGATGATGTGCTTAGTCTGATGGCCAGCATTATTCAACCCACTTCCTCTGAGCGATGGGTGTCCTGGACCTGCTATTTGTCGCACCCTGGTGCATTGTCAGTGCAGATCACATGCCACCCCCCCAAACTATGCCACATGGACTTGGGTGAGCAAAAGATGGCATCTGGGGATGGACTGACAGATGTCCAAGAGCAAGAACAAATCTGAGGACAAATCACAGGAATACAGAGCACGTAACTTAGCAGGGGACAGACAGCTAGGTCCAGTAGTGCCTAAGTTGAGGAAGTGGTCAGGAGACAGAGGTCAAAAACAAGTGATGGTATAGAAGGGTCAGATGGGGATGTCAGCAACATACTAATGAGACAATGGCACATAATGTTGGCCTGGATTTATAAAAAGCCTGCCCAATCAGGGGTCAGATGGGGATAGGACAAGGCAGGTCAGGGCAGAGTTTATTTACCTAGGGCTGGGGCAAAAAATTCCTCTAGCCAAAGTATGACCCCAGCACATGTGGCAAGCAGCATATCATTACTGAATCAGAACTGTAGACAGTTAAGGAAAACTGAACTAAAAGTGACATGGAGGAGCTTATCTATGAAGAAAGATTGTATATACCAAATGTCCTCACTACTCAGAAAAACATTTATGTATAAATGTATAAATTGTTCATATAGTGAACTAGGTGCAAATTTAGTCACATTAAAGTCTTCAAAGGACAAGGGAACACTGTTTGTGTCTGGAGGAAAAGAGGTTTAACCTCAACATATGGAAAGGCTTCTTCACATTAAGAGCTGTGAAAATGTGGAACAGACCCCCTTAGGAATGCATCAAGCTGGATGCATTCTTAAAAGTACCTTCTACATCCAAAATTAGGCAGGAAAGTTTTGGCTGTTCATATCCTTTTATTTAAACCTAATGTCTAATTAGCCTTTAGCCTTAGGTCTAATGAATAAAATCTATAGGTTTATTTACAAATGTTTTCACCTAATATTTTTTATGTTTCCTACATAAATATGTTTCCTACATTTTCTAATTTAATCTAATCTTGAAGGTGTGTACACAAATTTTGATAAGAATTTGGATGAATCTTGGGAGAACACATTTTTAAAGACATGTCTTTTTATCTTTGTTGGCTACAGTTAATGTCTATTTTTTAGTCTTTTTTTTTACTGATCCTTTGTGGAATGGGATGCTAAAACATATGCTATATGGTAAATTTTGTCTGTAATATTCTTTGTAACAAATAGTAAAAAAAACACTCCAATTGTAAACCAATTGGTTGAACGTTTAAAAAATGCATATAGCTCTGTACAGAGTTATGAAGGATTATAAAAGTATATAACTGGAATAACACAATGCCTAATGATTAGAAGCCTTCCACCCTACAGCGAGTGCTCTGAAAATTCTTCTCTGTGTGGGGTCAGAGAAATGCTGATTGAGGGTCTTCAAGACCTCCTAATCAGTGGTCATAATCTATATTAACCTCCAGGTTCCATAACTTTTGAATGACTGATTTTCCTTTAGGGGAATAAGAGGCTTATAGAGAAAAAAATCCATTGCCACATTGGCTAAATCCCCAGAGGCTTCTTTTAATTATTTTGCTGAGGAATATTTATATTTGGGTTCATGATCTCCAGATGTGTCGGGGTGTCGGAAGTTCTCTCAACAACGGACATTTCACACATATTTTTGTAAACTTTTGGAGAATCTGAAAGATGTTTGCTCAGTTTTTTTTTAACACCATTTAGATTGATAGAATTCTAAACTGTAACATTATTTTATTATACATAAAAAAATTAGGTTCAACTCAAAAAGTTAGGTTTAGCTTTTTATAGGAAACATCTTAAAAAGTCATTTGTAAATAATCAGTACCATAAAAAAAAAAATATTGTGTCTTTAATTTCCTAGAAAACAGAAGTGCAATTATTTACATGTCAGTGTACCTAGTAATTCCTGTGCCTACAGGCTCTATGTCTTTTGTCACCCATGTGAGATCTAAGGTGCTAGTGTCTGTGACCACCAGTCACCAAATTTAGAGAGAGATTTGGTGAAGTCACTACTGAGCTGCTTAGTTCCCCTTTGCTGGAGGGGAAGCTGTATTTAAGGGCCTGTTGTGCAGGGATCTAACTGTCTCTGCTTTATTCATCCTGTGGATCTTTTACCTACCTTTATCTACCTTTCCTGCTACCTCTTGATCAGTGGTCGCCAACCTTTTTGGACCTACGGACCAGTAAATGCACAGACTCCAGACCACACATGCGCGGGGAGCCGTGTGTCACTTAAAAGGGGAAGAAACCAGAGTGATGTCATGATGCCACAACCCGCCAAATCTCCCATCGCAAGCTCAGACCTGTGATAGGTCAGGCAAGCTCCAGAGACACAACCCATTCACCGCTCTGAGCCTGCGATCTGTACGGGGAACATGGTTCGTGGTACTGGCCAGTAAACCCCGCAGCAGGGTTCTTCTCCTGACCCTGCTGAAGGGTGCACCAGCCTAAGCCCCGAACCACCAAAACTTTCTTTTGGACCACCGGTTGGAAACCACTGCTCTTGATTATTACCCTACCTGTCATCAGATTACCTATTTTTATGGGGCAGCTCTGACACAGGAAAGCAAAGCCACAAAGGCATGGGGCCTGATTTAATAAAGTTCTCCAAGACTGGAGAAGATAGATTATTATATATAACCCTGGGTAATCCAGCAAATCTAGAATGGATTTCCTAAATCATTTACTTTTATTTGGCAAATGTTTTCAATCCTGGACTAGATTCATTTCAGTTTTGCTTGATCACTTAGGTTCTCCCATTAGTGTAGACTAATACATAGTAATGGGGAAAGATCAGAAGCAATAGCGGTGACTAGT
Source organism: Pyxicephalus adspersus (assembly GCF_032062135.1). Taxonomy (NCBI): domain Eukaryota; kingdom Metazoa; phylum Chordata; class Amphibia; order Anura; family Pyxicephalidae; genus Pyxicephalus; species Pyxicephalus adspersus. The sequence continues at coordinate 140,201,420 of NC_092861.1, forward strand.
CCTTTGCTCTCTCTTTAAAGTGAACACCAAAAATTGTGACGCAAACCGTTCAGTAAGGGGAGATGCAGTATAAGTGTATGGTCTACAGACCACTAAAAAATTAGCTCTGAGAACAGCTGACTGTTGTGTATGGCTATTGACAATTGGATAGCTAACAAGACAGATCAAAATATGGAAACTTGTTGTGGGCAGAAGAAAAATAAAAAATGGATACATGTCTCTGAAATTAGTTTTATATAAGGGAAACTTACAACAAAAATGTAGTCAACTCCATGTCTTGGAGCCCTCCACCTTTCAAATAGTTTCTATTAGTTGCAAATCTGTACCTGTAAAGACAAAGGGCCTGATTTATGAAAGCTCTCCAAGGCTGGAGAGAATACACTTTCAGAAGTGAAGCTGGGTGATCCAAAAAACATGAAATGGATTTTAAAAATTATTTGCTAGCAAATGTTTTAAATCCTGGACCAGATCCATTCCAGGCTTCACTGATGAAAGTGTATTCCCTCCATGGAGGCATGGAGAGCTTTCATAAATCAGGGCCAAAAAGTTTGGTTATAATATACCTACCTTACCTCCATCTAACTAGGTTCTAAACCTACCTTACCCCTCATATTCCATAGGTAAGACATTTGCTAAATATTGTCCCTAGCCTTAATAATCAAAGTTATTGGAGCTACAACATCTATTGACTGGTGAGCTGCAATGCATAACATTTTTGTTCTTGGGCATTAGATACGCTTTAGTTATTACAACAATTTCAAAATATATCTGAAAACATATTGTGGACAAAAGACAAAAAGTGAGTCCCTATTACTCTTTAACATTTCATTAAAAAACTTGTGCTTTATTTATATGTTTTATTTTCATAGGTTTATGATACAATTATTAAAAAAGTCAACATTGGTATTTTTGGGTAGTTTTTTTATATATTAAATATATTTTTTAATGTAAAAATATGACTTTAGTTGTGGAGGATACTTAATCTTTATATTTTTTCTTTATATCTTTGTAATATAGATATATTAAAATTGCAATGAAAAATAGATACAGTTAAATAAAATTGATGAAATTTATGTGATGTTTATATTGCATTTATTCCTAAAAGGTAGAATTACACTGCTGATGCATAACTTTTGCTACACTTTAAAATCCAATAAAGGCTTAAGGAGTCCATAATATAAAATATTAATGCTTCTATTACTCCAGGAGGATATTCAGCCGACACAACAATCTCCAGTTCCACTTTCCCTAATTCTTTAGCTCATGCTAGTATTACATTGGCCCCGTCTTTCATAATTCCATTTTAAAGGTTGCTGACAATATAAATCCCAAAAATAAATTTATTTAAATTAACAATTTTTCATTTTCCAATAGCCATTGTTAAAACCACCAATGACAATTGGGGAGTTTACACATTGACTTGGCCAGATGTTGCTAGAGGCTATTACAATTATTACACACATTTTTATATTTATTTTTTAAAAATCACTCTACATATGTACATGAAATTAAAAAATGTGTGATAGAATTTCCAACCTCTTGGAAGACCCTTGAAACCAAATACTCTATCTCAGAGCAACTTAGTGGGACGTGTTGCCAAAAATTACAGGCTTTCCCACAAATATTGTCTGCTCTGCTGTCTAGCTCCAAAAATGTGAGAGGATGATAAGTATTTGTTGTAGAAGAAGATGAATGAACAACAGCTGGAATGTAAGGACTGGCACCAGAGGGGTTTCACCATCAAGCTAAAGAAAGTGTACAGAACCAGAAAAAAATACAGACCACGTCTCTCCACACACAGCAAAAAGTCTTAGACTAACAAACTCTCTCTGATAGATCAGTCATTTATCATTGTAATGGAGGCAGTTTACAAAGAATTCTAGAAACACTGAAAGATATGTAACATGTTGAGTAAACCTTCAGGACAACATTTTACCCAGGCAGAGAAAAGGTTAATGACCAAATTGTATATATTTCATCAAAAATAGCTGTCAAAACATTTTAAAAAAAGCCCAACAACAGATATGTGAAAACAATTCTGGAGAATGTTGCCCGGGAAAAGGAAACATCGAATCTAAACAGAGTAATTAAAACCAGTTTTTGAGAAAAAAAGCCAGTTTAGATTCAGGGGATATTTTTACTTTCAAATTATCATAATGTTTTTGAGTGCAAGGTACAAAACAATTGTTAATTTTATTTTTTCTCATTCATAATTAATTAAATACCCTAATTTCTTGTAGAAAATGAATTTTATTTGTTAAAGTTTATTAAAGTTTGGATAATAAAATGATCACAAAAATAAATAAATTAACAAAGTAATAGTTACATAAAAGTACAAACTGCCCTTGCCTTCTAGTAGTGTAATACCTAATATAATATTTAAAAAAAAATATTCCTAGATCCAAAAAGTTTTTCATGGGTAGTAGGTTGGGAGAATGTTGGACAGCTTTGGTATTCTCTGAATAAATAAGTAGTTATTTAAAAAACTTGAAGGCTCACTACTTGGTAGGCTCTTTGTAAGCACTTTTTTGCCAGGGTTCTCCCCTCTCTTGTCATTATTATTAATATTATTACACAGTATTTATATATAGCGCCATCATATTACGCAGTACTGTACAAAGTCCATAGCCATGTCACTAGCTGTCCCTCAAAGGGAATCACAATCTAATGTCCCTACCATAGTCATATGTCTTTAATACAGTCTAAGGTCAATTTTTGGGGGTAGCCAATTAACCTAACTACATGTTTTTTGGAATGTGGGAGGAAACCGGAGTTCCCGGAGAAAACCCACGCAGACACGGCGAGAACCTGTAAACTGTATCTCTGTTATTTGCAAACCCTATTTAATGTACAGTGCCATGTAGTATCTTGCCACTATATAACCACAGTATATCAATATTAATAATAATAATAATAAGGCTCATTATCAAATTTGTGAGTCCAATGAACTTTGAATTTAAAGCAGGATATACCTCATGCACAATGGACATTTTATAAATGTGCCAACAAAAGAAACACAGGAATGAAAATTAAATCTCCTAGAAGAAAGCTCAATAAATGTTATTCAATTCTTAATTAGAAATACAAAGGCTTCAGTGCTTTCTTTTACACTCAGCCTATTGACACGTCACAGAGTATGCGCCATTCAAGGTATGCCTCTAAAGATAACTGTTGCGCCCCTTTGGTACTTGCGGTGAAAAAACATGTGGTTTGTCCCTCCCATAGCGAACATCTACTATGCACCCAGGAATGGCAAACCAGATCTTCAGAGAAGAAAAAACAACCATGTGGCCAGAAGAAACTAGTGGTTCTAGGAACCATAGTGTGATCCATCGCAACCATATCCACAGGCAAACACGTGCACAAAATATTTAAATTAACTGCTCCCATATAGTTGAATAGGAGCAGTTGGTAGTGTAGTCGAACCTGTAGTGGAATGCTGCAGTCAGTCATAAGCCTGAAATGTCCCTTACAGCTAGTCCCACGAATAGCTGGTTGAATAGTTGGACCTGTGTGCAGGAAAATCGCAAGTGCTGATCCAAATATATGGTACATCTTCAGTGTATGATGAGTTTGCCAGACAGGATGTAAGGGGAAAATCTGCTACTGGGATACAGACAGTGGACAGGGGTTCCGTTTTTTTCAGCTTCTCCTATTCCTAATAAAACAAGGAAGCTTTATACTATAAGGAAAAAAGAAAAGGAGCTCTGTATAGCCTTGCCTTTCTCTAATACTAAAAAGGAATTCCAGATAGCTTTCCCCCACTATCGGAATACTTGTAGAGGAGAAGAAAGCCATATCCCATTTGGAAGGAAGCTCTTCATAGCAGTAACAATCTTAAAAAAAAAATCACTTCTAATCATACATACAAGTTTTTGTTCTGATGAGAAAATTGAGTACAATTTATACAAAATTACCATTCGATAAGTTAATGGGCAAATTGCAGATTTTTATTTTCCTGAATATATTGATGTGAGAATCATGAACTTCATGAATATGAAAGGATAATGTGAGATTTTCCAGATCAGACAGATGTCCATGCTGCTGTGTGAAATAAAACATGTAAATCTTAGAATGTATTTGTTTGTTAATATTTATTTAGATACGAGGCATCACATTACATAAAGTCACTGCAAATAACATAATGTGATGAGTAGAATGGATTCCCAGTGTTTATAGAGAAATGTAAAGGATATTTGTTAGAATCAAAATCTCTACTAATAGGTTGGTATAATTTTACCTGTCATGAATGATGAGTGTACTGGTATTCACTTGTATTCTCTCCCCATCGGAGCAGAGTGGTCAGCTCAGAGCCTGTAAGGCACCCATGGAGGTGGACCTATTTCCTGTCTGAGTTCATGGCTCATAAATAATATTTACCAACAGTTGGAGTAGATTAAAAATGTCAACTAAACAAAGCCCATTCTTACTCTGATGCAATGCAATCTTAACAACACTGGTGCTATATGACAGTTTTGTAAATGTCTGCAAGGGCCTTAAAGCCTGATACTTCTACTCTAGCAGGGAGAAAATACAAGTAAATAATCAAAAATTCTGATAATCAATGAGTGGTAAGACTTTTTTTAATAAGTAAAGAGTGTAGCTATTTAATATTATAGCCAGCAAATATTAATATATTAATATTTGTTGCCTGGGACTGGGTTTTCTTTGCAAAGTTATTTTTAGCACATTCACTAAGTAAAAATGCCCCTGCAAACTGAAAATTCAATTTTTAAAGTAAGCATGCTCTACTACTTTATTTAATTAACCCATTGTGGCTTTGTGGTCCTAGAGGAGTTGTGGATGCACAGAACAAGAGAATGAACTTCCATTTAGTCACTTCAAATACAGCTAATAATACCAACTGGCTCCAGAATTCTGAATTAATTAATTAATTAATTAATTTGATAAGATATGGGGGATATTTAAAAAGCTAATAATGTGAAAAAATGCACCTGAAAGATTCACTTACAGTGAATGTGTGGTGAATATCAGATTCACTACTTAATTCATATGCCCTATGATATTTTGTACTTTAGGTATAACAATATGTGAAGGAAGTAAGAAGTCTGTGCTTGGTAAACTGATTCTTTCTAATTAGGATTATGTTCGAGTTCTCTGCTATTTACATGTGGAATAAACTTTAGGTATTCTCTGCTCACCAATTTTGAAAATGAATATAAACTGTTGTCAAAGGGTTGCAAAGTAATAACTGGTTGCCAAAAATTTTCTAAATCAAAGATTTTAGGGGCAGTACCTATGGGAATATTGCTTGCTGTGTGCTCAATAACTGACAAGGAGCTGGATTTCTAATTTAAAAAGTCGGCAGACTTCCAATTAACTAAAGGTTTTTCAGAAAAGTGCCTCCCCTAACAACCACCAGCCAACTGGGATGTTTATCTTTGCAATGGGCTCACAGCCTGTTCTATGGCTGGTCTTGGTGGATAATTAGGAAACATTTTCTGAGGCTGTAGTGAACAGGACTCAGGTAAGTTTACCTATACCTGCCTGCAATTAATCACTTGTATGTACAAGATATACAAAAGAATCTTGGTTTATACTTGAGTCACTGAACTAGAGGGGGCTACATCTTCATGTGAAGTGTCTAACAAACTTTGGCTGTCTAAGATATTATTAGAGTTTGTTACACACTTTACATGAGGACCCAGCACCATCTACTGGTAACTAACAATATTGCACAAAGCTTAATAAAGACCAAGTGACACATTGGCCCTGATTCATCAAAGAAATCCGCGCTCGCTGGAAGCGAGAAAGTACGCGCGACCAGCGAGCGCAGTTTCCCACGGTCTCCCGCGGTCTGGAGTCGAGTGCGCTCGTACACCTGCCTTGATAATAATAAGCAATAGGGGTCGCGGATCTGCCAATTAAGGCGATTAGATTTTAGCTGCGCAAATAAGGAGGATCTTTTAAACCGTCAATCGTGTGATCATAGCAATTAAGGCGATTAGATTTCAGCTGCGCAAATAAGGAGGATCTTTTAAACCGTCAATCGTGTGATCATAGCAATTAAGGCGATTAGATTTCAGCTGTGCGATTAAGGAGGATCTGTTAAGCTGTCACTGGTGAGATCATAGCAATTATGTTGCTATATAATTAATTTATTGTTACATTTGTTG
>NC_092861.1:140209973-140275282 GCF_032062135.1 Pyxicephalus adspersus
ATGTGTGTGCCATTAGAAAGAATGATTTTTTAGGGGAACAGTGACTTTTAATGCAAGCTCGCCAGTGTAAAGCTGCCGGAGATGCGTGGCTCCGGACGCGAGCTTTTTCAGTTGCTGAATAGCGCAACGGCGTACGATTTCGGATCGCGAATACGAATGCGCGAGCGATCATCCGATTCTGCTTGATGAATTAGGGCCATTATAACCAACTCAAAAGTACAAACTACTTTTACCTCTAAAAAGGAAGGGGGGATACATAGACTGAACCCCCTGAAATTTTATTTTCCATATAAATTATTTTTTTTTTTAAATAACACATCATGGATGTTTTTTTCCTATTATTTTATTAGAAGTAAATCTGACATTCAAGTATTCTCTATTTAAAAAAGATTAATACCTTATAAAAACACCCCTTTGGCTTGTGTATATCTTTCTTTTTTTCTGGAGACATGGAAATGAATTATATTATATATATGCAAAAGAAACACAACTGAAATGTATCAGGAGCAAACATGGATGTTCCAGTCTGTAGAATGTTTCTCTTTCATAAATTTCAATCTTGCAAATAAAAACAAATGTGCTATTGAATATGAATGTGTTTAAAACATTGCTTCACTGAGCTTCTCTCTAGGGATTCAAACAACAAAAAAGAAAATATTGTGGATTGAGTTTATTAGGGGGTAAATTGCTATTTATAATGAACCAAGCTGTTACAACCAATTAAGTACATTCTAAAATAGAAGAAAATGACATAATAATTGTGGCAGCGCAAAGAATGTTTGGCGAATAATATACTGCTTGTGTCATATAAGAAACAAATCACAAAGAACAGATTTTCATTTGTCATTTGGTTGGAACTTTTCTTCATTTTTTCATTTTATTTCTGGTTAAAAAAATGTGTAAATTTGGTGCATAAGTATGGCATTCTGGCATTCTTTGTTATATGGATACTTGCCATAGCATCTTCAATAACCATAAACTTTGGGTAAAAGTTGAGCCAAGCTTCGGTAAAATCAGTTACAATCAGTTAAAAATTGCAAAACAGGATTACATTTTTTCAAAATGTATTAATTAAAGTGAATATGTTATTTTTTTTTTTAATGTCTAGATCAGTGATAAGTAAGCAGTTAATTTCAACCTAACGCAGATGTTTTTTGTGAATTACCTATTTGCTCCAGTGGTTGAATCAATTGGCTTTGTGAACCAGTAAAGGGGCCCATTTAATGAATGACCCCTTATCCATACATATGTGCATTATTTCTGGGACATTTCCACCAGACTAGAGGGAATTTTTTATTTTATTTGAGAACAGAAGGTATGCCTATTGTGATGCAATATATCGAATAAAAAAAGGGTTATATAAATATATACTAAACTAAAATAAAAATGGCTTAAAAACCAAGTATGAGAAGCCAAAAACTGTTTTAGAATCTAATGACTTCGGAAGTTAGAAAAGCCTTGGGATTATTCCCAGTAGCAGCCAATGATTATGTACTTGTGTGGATGCCGTTTTCAAGGACATCAACTTCCATGTACAACAACTCTACACAAGGCAACTGAATAGATAAAATTCCAAAACTGCAACAAATCATCTTGACACTCCAGCATAAAAAGACCATTGAATCCATAATGTCCTACAGCCTATGTAGTGTAAAACTGAAACATAAGTACATAAAAAAACCTCTGATCCTTTTTTTTTTTAAATTTGGGTGCTTTTGAAAAGTGAACAACCCCCTGACAATAGCGCCTTTGTTGCATGATAACTTTTGAAATGTATCCATTGAATGTAGTAATGTCCCAATTTCCAGGCATTATCAGATGACTATTCTCAGTCGCCAGATGTTATTACTTTAATAATTTGCAGCTCTGCAATTTATTTCTATAGACAGTAAGATGTAGGATAGAACTTTAAGCACGGACCCAGTAGCTATTACGCACGGCCAAAGCAAGTCGTCCCAGTGTCAGATCATGTTACCCCCTTTCAATTTGGGGCAGCTGCCTGCAAATCTTTGTGAAAAGTTCCAGTAGTGTACAGAAATGAATATAATAGCAAGTCTGGTAAAAAAAAAAGTTATTTATTTATATATATATATATATATATATATTCATTATTGTTAATATTATACATTATTATGTGTATATATGTGTGTGTGTTTATTTTATATTGTAACACTGTTCCTATTAATAATATTTATTTTTTATACAAAACTGTGACCCCCCCACAAACTTCATGTTTAGCTGCAGTAGTAAAATTATAAATTTGCAGCCTGCAGACTAACCTCCTCAGATGTTAAAACATTCTTCAAAACCGCTCTAATCCACTTTGGATGAAACAGAGGGTGCCATCAGTTTGTAACATTCACCAATTGGTGTAGAATGAATCACAGACATTCAAAACACATTAAGCCAGACGATTCTCCACCAGTGTTTTATGAATGTGATATTCTCTTTCCATTCAGTAGTGATCATCAGACCAATAAGGGTTTTCTGATCATACGACGTCACATCACCTAGACTGAAATATTCAATTGTCAGAATCTAAAAGGCAGAAATTAGTGGCTTGGGGTGAATGAACCCTTGAGTCACATTTCAAAATACACATGAATATATCGAAACATGAAAAACATGACAACACGTTGATAATAAAACTAAAAAAAAAACACAAAAAAAGTTGCATTTTTTTTTTTTTGCACATGTTCGCATTTAGCGATATAAACCCAGCAAAATAAGTAAAATGGAAAATATAGGGTTAAAATGAACTGGCCTCTTCTACACATTCTTACACACTTACATATACACAAACACACACAATAACACACACTTACACCCATGGATTCCAATTTTGTGTTCTAGAAAGTATACAAGCACTAAAACCCAACATTTCATGGTGAGAAATGTAACCTCAGCGCGACCATAATTGCGTCTGAACAAAAATAAACAAGGCTTGAACAGTGAGCTCAGAATGATTGTTATGTCAGCTAACACGGTGTGAATAAGTGCACATGTTTTATCATTTATTTTAAATGTACAGTCAATGAGCCATGGCCCATTAGACCCAGAAAAAAGGTTTGTCTTCAAAATATTTTATGTACAGTTATTGATTTCAGAGCATAAATATTTGCCCAATCTGCACCTTACAATGGTGTTCAGTCAGAGGAACAAACGGTGCAGCTTGCTGCTTGGGGTGTACACGATCCAGACACATGCTACTTACATGGCGGGATAATGTCATTATTTCCCATTTATCAAGGATGGAGAACATAGGACTATTCACTGAAACTATTCAGTTTACCTCTATGGAGCTAACAATGCAACGGTTTGTTTATTTAAATCAAACAAACAGTAATGCAACCTTTAAAAAACAAAATATATATATACACATATAGAAACAGAAAGCAATAAATATTAATATATGAAAAAAATACCGAATTCAAAATTAAAATTAAGGCTTTATACTTCGATCATTTCACTAATATTATTCTATAAACCTAAACCAATGTTAATAAACAAAAAACATCTAACCAGGTGTTTCTCAACCAGGATTCCTTCAGAGGTTTTTAGGGGTTCCTTGAGGAACAAGAAATTTGTCAGATCAGTTTAAGTGACATGAACAATCTTTTAGGCTATCTGTAAGAGTGAAATTCTTTGCAATGGCCAGCAATGTAAGCGGTGTTCATACCACTGACTACCATGATAATGTACTGTGAGCACGTATAGCAATGGTTCCTTGAAGACCTGAAAGATCTTTGAAGAGTTCCCCAATGTTAAAAAGCCCAAGGTACATTGATCTATCAAATCTTACATCCAAAAATCTCATCAAGAGTCTAGAAGCTACAGAACACTAATTATACATAAAGCCCTTTTTTTATGTGGGGAGGTGAATGGCAGGGTGGAGAGTTGCACCACCACAGACAGTAACTAGCGTAGCCTTTCACAACCTTTTTAAGCCTCAGGAACCCCTAAAATAATTTTCAAGCCTCGGGGAACTGTTACTAAAATCAATTTGTTGGGGTTAAGTGGGCAAAACAATGATGGCCAGTGGAAAGAATGGCTTCCAGTGGTGGCTAGAACATCTCCTTTATAGACATCTAAAACCATCATTATAGGCATGCAGCTGGCACTATAAAGTGGTGTTATTCCCAGAACTATGCAGGCATCAACAAGTTTGAGGTCAATCAGCCACAGGTAGAGGAACCCTTAGCCACCTTTGGAGGAACTCTTTGGTTACATGGAGTTAGTGGTGCTATGTTAAGAGATTGAATCTCCTGGATTGGTAAAAATGAAAATAATAAAGGCACATTGCAATTTTTTTACTTCTTTCTGCTAATTTAAATGAGCACTCAAAACTCTTTTTTTTCAAACTTGCTTACCCATCTTCTTCTGTCTTTTGAAACCCTTACTTTCCACCACTACATATCTCCCATCCTATTGTGTGATACTTCCCCACCTCCTAGATTGTAAGCTCTTCGTGGCAGGGTCCTCTCCTCCTGTATCACTGTCTGTATCTGTTCATCATTTGCAACCCCTATTTAATGTACAGCACTGCGTAATATGTTAGCACGATATAAAGCCTGTTTATTAATAATAATGATAATATTCTGAGTACAATATCCGGTGTCGCCAACGGGTGTTCTACAGATGTAAAGGACCAAGCAACCCTTGATTTCATGCATACGCAGAAAGATATTGTCACTTTTGTCAGTGCCCTGGGTAGAATTATTTTTTTTATTAAACAGTATTTATATAGCACCAACATATTACACAGTGCTGTACATTAAATAGGGGTTGCAAATGACTAATACAGACAGTGACACAGGAGGAGGAGAGGACCCTGCCCCAAAGAGCTTATGATCTAAGAGATCGCACAGTCTCTTGGGATATGTGACCCCAGGAGGCCATCAATCTTTTTTCTGTGGTTAGAATGCCAGAAGTGGGGACAAACTGTCAGTATTTCAAAGTATTTCAAAGAATTAGCAATGTAAGGGAGCCTAGATAGGGAGTCCTATCAAATTTTGGTGGTATGTCCACTTTACACAAGGATATGTTTCTTTTTCTTCAGCTATGTGACTATATTATAAAATCTCACGGAACTTTCTCTTTTTTTTAATCTTTACTTTTTTTCTGCTTTGTAAATTGAGTCCATTTGAGTCTTACCACTAATTCTATACCAAAGCCAATGTCAGGGAAGAGAAGGCAATGTTGCTGATCAAACATTTGATCATGTATATAATTATTATGTTACTATATTCATTTATTGTGTATCTTTTCAACATGTACAATCATACTATTACGTTTTACATGGAAGATCCATCTAAATACAAAGTGTAAAATTTCCTTTTTTTCCTCCTATTACGAAGATTACTTATTCTTTCATGCATGTGAAATATGCTGTAAATGGACCATAGATCATTAAAGACAAACATATAAAAGTGGGAGATCAGGGAAATGAAAAAGTACTTCTAGCCTGTGATTGATTTCCCTCTACAAAGATAAATATTTATGTATTAGGTTCTGTTCATTATTAGTAGGTATTGAAATTAGAATATGATTGAAGCACTCATAAAGCAACCCTGTGAAAAAATAGGGTTATTTTGACTTAGGTAAAGGGGGTGGAAGTTATAGGGTCCCAAAAACCTCTTTCAAAGTTATGAGGTCACTAGGCCTCTTGACCAGGGGAAAGGGCATTGTGCTATAGGAGGCACCACCTCCAAAATAAAGTTGTGTGTGAAGAGAGACTGAATGGCCTTTTTATAGTGGAACCAAACATTTGGAGCTCAGACCTCCTCAGATATTGCCCACAAATGATTCTGCTCCATGATTGAAAGAACTGAAATCTAAAGAATGAAGAGGGTCCGGCCAGGGACAGTAAGCTTGGGTAGGAAAGGGCTAGTTGATGCTTGATATTCCCCAGCCAAGAAATGAGTTGGGATCTATCTGACTTCCTGCAGCTTTGGTTTGTAATGAAGCAGCATTTGAACATTTTACAGTGGGCAGCAGCTGGCCGTATTAAATCACCCACTGCCGCTCCCATTTGTTCCATATGAGCACAATTTGGGAGTTTAAGAAAATGGTAATTGTTTTGCACCTTTACCACCAGCCTGAACTAGTCCTTAGTATACTGTGTATAACAATCATTTTACGAATAAAGCACCCAATTTACTACAATTTTTTTTATAATTCAGCATCTCCTGCACCTTTTTTTCAGCCACTTCATGTCTGTATGCATGTACTCTAGTGATAGCTACATTGCCATTTGTCGGGACTGGTTGCCTGATGATGACAACTGTGGACCATATCAATTGTAAGCTCTTCGGGGCAGGGTCCTCTTCTCCTGTATCACTGTCTGTATTAGTCTGTCATTTGCAATCCCTATTTAATGTACAGCGCTGCGTAATATGTTGGCGCTATATAAATCCTGTTTAATAATAATATAATGTTTAAAGATCCACTTGTTCTAGTAGAAGCCAGGGTGACAACATGGGAACACAAAGGTGAGACATGGACAGGATGTCAACACATAACAGGACAAAAGACCCTCATGGCTGGATGAATATCATTTTAATGAAATTTACCGATTAAAAATATATAACATATAAATATCATATATATTCAAAATATCTGTTTTTTTTAAACCTTATATGTGATTTCACTAAATGGTTATAAATATATATTAACATTTGAACATTAAGCTGTAATATTCAGTACAGTAGATAACTTGCAGCCGTTGTTTTATTATAAAGACAAAAATGGATATCAGAGGGACTTTCCTGAAGTTCCGTATGAATGCTCCATTTTCTTCCTCTTTCAATGTACCTAACTGCATCAGATGGAAATGTGCGAGCAGCCACAATGTTTCCTTTCAGTGGCCGGCAGATGAAAATGCCATGCCTTGTTTTGCCTTCGTGTCATAGAATTTCATGCCTGTTGTGGTAAAATAATCACATTATTCAGTAAAGCTGAGCCTGTTATCATTTTTGGTTACTTGGTCACAAGAAGGCTTATATTACAATTATTGTAGAAGGAAGCAGACGGCTAGGAATGGTCAGAGCTGAATTTCAATTCTGTGTGCCCCAAGGCCACTTTTATTGAGCCATTAGGGTCGCGTTGGTTAAAAGGCCTTCAAGGTCCCAGCCTAGGACAGAAAAGTTTCAAGGTGGGTGGCAAATTATCTTCAAATTATACTTTTATCTGTGCTGTCCTGTATATTTAAAGAACCCAACCAATAAAATCTAACATAATCTTTAATATCTGTGTAATAATACTGTGTAAAATACTGTGTAATAATAATAATATCTCAATAGAATTCCAATAGTTGTGTTAAAACTTTTTTCACATTTATTATTGTTCAGGTAACAACTTTCTTGGTGATGACTAGCTCACAAAGGGTGCTTCTATGTTGTATAATTTCCAGTGGAAACTAGAAGAAACTGTGCCAAAACTTTGCCCAAGCATGGTCCATGGTTTCCAATATCGGGGAGCCTGCGTAGACCAATGACGTACACCCAGTGCTTCAACACATGCAAGTAGACTAGAAGTGGCTTGTAAATTACTAGAGAAGGTCAGCGGCACTGGAGATATGCATATTATCATTTATGTATCAAATCTATTAGGTTTTAAGCGACTTAAAGTGTGGTCTTGCAATTTATTAATGCAGGGGAATATGTGCCAAGAACGCAAGGGAATGCACATTACATGTGGCGAAGCAGCGAATATGTGTGAATGGGCTCTAAAGATTCATTACTTACCACCATCCCAATGGGAAAGCATTGACAGCTTTGGTTGACCATGATCTGCAAAGTAATGTATGTTTACATTATGGTTATGGTTTGTGTCATAGGCTGTACTTTTGCATCCAGGTCTGTCATCTGCATCCCCTATTTCTTGTACAACACTGTGTAATATAGGTATAATTTTATATTTACTATAGATTTACAGTATATATATATATATATATATATATATGTGTATTATAAATACATATACTGTATATATGTGCAGCATTTTAGAAGTAAAGCACTGGTAAGGATGTGTTGGTTTCCAAAGCTCCTGAAAAGTCATGGTTGTTGGAAGCTGTTGTTTATATTGTATTTGTATCATTTTATTGTATCTATATACAGAATTTTGTTGCACTACAAAAAATATGCAAACTGCTAGCAAGTTCAGAACACAGCTAAAAACAGGCCCGTGGACTAGCCGTATTTACCGCACATTATTAATTCCACCTACTGTAATGTATCCGGCAGTACAAACATTGAGCCGAATATGAAAATAAATACATTGTTTCCATTATGCTAATGAGGTCATAAGTCACGCAGTAATGAAAAAGCAGCAAGGTCATTAGGATCAATTAATAAGTGCATGGTAGGAAAGCATATAGTGCAATTCCCCTTGGCACATTTCCCTTTTCGTGTCTTTATTTTGCTTCCCTTTCATTGGTTTATAATTAAAGCCACAAACGTTAATTGCTTCGTCTATCAGAAGGCCTAAAGAGCTTCAGTTGTAAAAACAGGAACAGTCCCTTGTTCAGTGCTTTCAGTTCCCCCATGAATTAAGGCCTGCAGAGCAAAGCTCTAATTACTCTTCATGAAATGTAATAACAGATTTTAATGTATAAATGGATTTGAAAAAAAGGCTTGCCTAAGATGAAAATGTTGCAATTTCTTGGATCAGTAAATTGTTTTTCAACGTCTTGGTAGTTTTTCAAAGATGTGAACAAAAGTACCCAATACCACTACTAACTTTACCTTTTCCTCTACAAAGCTGTAATACCTAAAATGCCATTATGCCTTGAAAAAATGATATTAAGCAGAATGCTTCTCTTTTTTTGTGGCTTGCAATTCCTTTTATGTTTGAAGGCTGTATATTTGCAAAAGTTTTCCATTTTGCTGTCTTCTATTTCAGCCATGGGGTGGCTACATTTCTTTAGAGGCATCCTTGGATCCCCTTTGTAGCCACTCCTATAAGCATGCTGGGACTAGACCTGCAATGCATCATACTTCCATAAAACATATAATGCGCCCTGGTACACTGGCAGCCTTGGAGACATTTTGGAGATCTACAGCTACTCCCTCCTCCACCTCCTAATTCTGTGAATGACAGACAGGTAGTAGGCCACCTCTCCAAGTGGTGATCCAATAGCAAGGCTATTAGAGAATGTGAGCTTTGCTTGAACCATCATAAGCCAGGTTAGTTTTATCCTACTGATGGTGTGTTCTCACAATAGTAATCCTGCTCAGTGCAAGAAGAACCCCAGGTTCAGATATTTTGTGCGTGTGCTTGGCTGAGGAGCCAATGAAGCAAAGCTACTATCTGTGGGATTATACCTGAGTGCCTCTAAGTGTGAATCCCCCCAATACCATAGTGCTGTGGAGCCCAGGTTGGTCTGGGATAGCCATTCGCCTATTCAATTGCCTCATAAGGATGGCGGACTGGCACCCCCAGGACCGGAACATGGACAGAAGCTGATCACCTTTCTCCCGAAGCAAATTGCGTGCTCTTTGGGTTCCCAGTGCTAAATCATTCATAGACAACCTAATTCTTAGTCAGAGTTTTGTGTGTAGCAAAATGTCTACCTTGCTGTGATTTATTGAATGTCATCTATTGAGCCAAGCATCTGCATTTGAAAGAAACTGACTAAAATCCTTTGATCGACAGTCAATTTAAGCAAGTCGATACAAAATAACATTATTATGAACGTTTATAAGCACTGTGTCACACAGCTAGTTTTATACCAGCAACGGCTTTTACAGCAGTGGTCCCCAACCTTTTCGGACCTATGGGTTACTAAATCTAAGGACTCTGGACCTTGCATGCATGGGGAGCCGTGTGCCACTGAAAGGATAAGAAACCTCCCCCAGGGTTATGTCATGATGCCAGAACCTTCCCACTTGTCCAGAGACACAAACCACCCACCGCCCTGAGCTTCCGATACATACGGGGTACATTGTCGGTGGTTCTAGCCGCTGCGCCCCCCCCAAAGCAGGGTCCATGTATCACAGGTTGGGGACTGATGGTCTCTGTGCTTTTGTGGCCCAGCTGTCAGACTTGCTACCAAGGACAGGATTTGCTCTATATACCCTGTCTACTTTGATGAAGTTCCCTATCTCTTCTAAAGATGATAGGGCCATGCACCTAGATACCGTACACCTGGCTCAAAAGAGCTTCTGGCGTGAAATCCAACAGTATTACTGGGAACCAACAGATTTCTATTGGGATGAGTACTGTTTGACATGTTGGTACAGCAAACACTAGAGGGAGAATCTATAAATAAATATATGATATGCAATAATTTAAATAGAAAGCTCAAAAAATGCAAAATTCATGAAACAATTTAAGCTTTAGGAAATGTAAGTAAAGACCTTAAAAATTTAGGATGGTTTCCTTTTAAATCATAGAAATACATTTGCATTCATTTAAAAGGCCACAGGATACACATACATAATTAAATAGTACACGGTTGCTTGGGTCTATTCTGATCTTCAGCAGGATGCAATGTACAGAGTTTCTTTCCATTTAACTTAGTTACTTAAAGCTATATTAGTTTCTCTTTCCCATAAATTTCAATACAAACGTCTAAAATGTCAAGGAAGTGCTGAATTTTACACGGTAAGGTGAGAAATACCATCACAGTAGAACAACTTCTCATAACTCCAGGATATCAGAATATTTTGCTCCACGGAATCTTAAGTGCATAGCAACAAAAAATGTAAACTATTTTGTGTTTTCTTTTTTAAAGAATTTAGCAGGATTTTGTGTTCTGTGTCCCTCCTCTTTCCCAGGATTGTTCCGTGGGATATAGGACGATGATTATGCTTTGTTTGTACAAGGGATTGTTGGCTTTTATTTTTATTTTTTAATAAAGGTTTCTTTTAGAGATTAGCAGCAGCATTTTGCCATGGACTCAACTATAGTCCTATTCACTCCAATTTCAATGAATGGGAATGCGTCTGTGGCAGATGATGGCATGGTTCCCAAAAATGACAAGTCACTTTTGGCCACATCTTTGCTGATGAAGATTTGCTCCATGGTCGTAGCTGCCATAATGCAGTTTAGTTTGCTACAACAGGAGTTTTCTGTGTACCTGGGAACAGCCAACTGCACAGGTGTGAAAGGACCCTAAATATAATCAAATCCTTTTTTCAATCAATGGGAATCCAAAGAGGGGACTGAATTCTTAGACTGTGTACGTGCGGTAAATTTGTTACTCAAATAAACCCTTCTTGATTTTTTCCAGTAACAGTAGAATAAATGAGCACTGTTCAGTTCTATGGAGAGAAGATGATGTAGGATGGACTGGAGGTACCCACTGCGTCCTTCTTCATTGTATATGATAGCATTTGTCCCTACTGGGTCTTTTAACGGTCTGCTTTGGTGGATTGCTAAACAATGTTGGGGGTATGCTGTATACGAGTCAGATTTTCAGTCGAAATGGTCATGATTGTTCTTTTCAGGGGATAGTTATCCATTTTCTGTACATAGCTTTACCCAGAACCAGTCCTACAAAGTCTCCCAGGAAAACCGACAAATTCTGGATCTCACCACCTCCATGGCCCCTCATAGCTCACATCGGTGCCTACCTCTGCCCTCCGCATCACTACTGTATGCCAGAGGAACTAGTAAACACTGCAGGGAAAAAGTTGCATTGGACATCCCTATAAAATGCTGATTTACGGGTCCTACAGCCACCCTTGATCAAACCATTACTATTTACAGCTATTATTATTATTATTATTATTAAACAGGATTTATATAGCGCCAACATATTACGCAGCGCTGTACATTAAATAGGCTATAAATAAATGTAACAATGAGCTGTATTGCCTTTCTTGTAAATATATTTTGTGTATATCTCAATTCATTTTAACAATGACCTGTAAACCTGATAACATTTTGATTTAGCTGGAATAAAATGAGGGAGACATAGACAGCTGCTTAGAGCGCCTAATCCCAGCAGATCCCATACAAAAACAGCTAAAGATATTGAATGATCCTTGCAGAGGGCAGCAAGTACAGCTGTTCTGCAGGGTTGGCTATATGTTTCATGAAGTGTAGCAGGAGCATTGTGCTCTCCTCATAGATGTAAGCAAATGAAATGAAGCAAATCATTTTTCATTTTTGTAATGGTTGCTTCTGAAGGTGACAGCTGAGCCTACAGTTTTTAGTTCTTGGAAGACAGAGTGTCACTGCCAGCGGCCTTGATTCAAACACTACTATATTGTTAAACTAGTCACAAAGCAAATGTTACAAGTATTAGAGGCCTGGACAAATATATTTATATGGATAGAATAGGGGATGAGCAAATGAAATTTATTTTAAAACAGTTTTAACCAATCTAAACTTTTTGCAAAATTGTGCAAAAATGTTGCCATGTGGTGTGTTTTTTGCCTAATTTCTTTTTTTCTTATATAGGAATGAACCACTTCATGTTAATCTGAGCCACTCCATGTGACTTTCAGTGTAAACACCCTTTCATTTAATATCCAGCAATGCAATATAGGAGTTTAAAGTTGTATAAAAGCATGACTTACATATCTTGTACTAATGATAACAAACAAGTATATGCCAGTTGGAAAAATATTTGTAGGCTGCATCTGTCCTTTATACGGACTGGCTTACTGGGATTG
This sequence comes from Pyxicephalus adspersus, assembly GCF_032062135.1. Lineage (NCBI taxonomy): Eukaryota > Metazoa > Chordata > Amphibia > Anura > Pyxicephalidae > Pyxicephalus > Pyxicephalus adspersus. The sequence continues at coordinate 140,222,597 of NC_092861.1, forward strand.
AAATAAATAACTTTTTTTGTGTTTCTGTCCATTATGCCTTAATAGCATGAACCCTTTTTGGAAGATGGAAATTACTTTTTGAATATGTGAAATATGCACACTTTTCTGGGCTTACTGGTTTGAGTTGTTCCTCTATCAATAATTTGATAACCCACAAAATTCTAAAAACAATTGTATAGAATGGGGGCCATTTTTTTCTTTGAATATCCTTTAAAAAGTAAAAAAATATAACCTTACCTGGTCCCATCAGCGTCCTCCAGTGTCCTGCCATCCTCTGGTCACGTCCTCTTCGTTGATCTGTCCCTCGGCGAGTGCGCTAAGGGTTTCCCGGTGCGTTAGGGGTGACAGGAATTTCAAATTATTTTGTATTGCATTTAATACAAAATAACTGTATTGAATGCAATACACTGGATTTATATGTGTAAACGCGGAACATTGTTTTTCATGAAAATTTATTTTACAGTATAATATAATAGTATGACTTTAATAAAGTTTGAAACACAAAATCAAATTTATTATTAAATTTTACATTATATATTTTTTTTTTCCATTTATTTAATGTATTATTCTGACATGATTTTGTGTTTCAAACTTTATTATACCCATACTGTTATATTACACTGTAAAATAAATTTTCATGAAAGACAATGTATCGCTTTTAGACATATAAATCCAGACAGAAATGAACCGCCCAGGTGGTTAATATTCATTTGTGATAATACACAATAAAAAGATACACTACAGAAAGAAGAAACAGTCAAATTGTTACTGACACTGTTCCCATGCATTGTATCTTTGTACATTAAGCAGATAGCCCTGGAAAGGCCATGTGGGGTCAAACTAACACAAGGTCACATGCCAAGACTCCTTTGCAATATAAAATGTTGCCATGGGGTCCTAGGTTTAATCCTAAATGGGGACATTTTCTGCAGGGACTTTGTGTCTCCTTACCAGGACTCTATGCAGGAATCCTAACTAATGGGCATGGTGATGTTTGGACAAATATTGTATCTATTCATTTTTAATTACTTTTTTTGGGAAAAACTGTCTACTTGGAAGTTATTCCAAAATTAGATAGTATATTTATGTGAGTCATTTTGAACTGCTTTCTGCCACATATGGTGGTTTCACTCTGAACTATGTCTTTTTTTTTCATGCTGACAACTGCCGCTTTTCTTTCCGATATCATAAAGTTAAATTAGGAAATGAAAAGGAGGAAGTGGACAGACTGAAAGCACTGACCTAACAGTACTGCACTTCTTCCAACTTTCTGTACAATTTGCCCTTCATAAAAGCTTTTAAAAATTGCATTTGTAAATTTGAAATTGGATAAAGGTTGAGATTGGAAAAAAGTGAAGCATAATGCTTCTGGCAATTAAAGCATAAATTCCCAATAAAGGTTTATACATGAGACCACTATTAGGAATATTTAAAGCTCACCTCAAGCCAAATATTATGCCCCCCACCTTCAAACCATTTCTAAACCATCTTTTTTTCTGGCCTTGGGACGCAAGATATACTCACCTAAACCTTCTGTTCACGTCCTATACCACCATTGCTTTAAAAGCGTGGGTATGTGCCCACAATGTCTGGTCCCCTAAAGTCCCTTTAAGCTGATGACATTGCTTTTGTCTTCTGATCTGGATCCTGAAAGAACCCCACTACCCAGGCCTGCCAACACAAAGCGTCTCATAGACAATGAAATGGACACTCAAGGAAGAACGCATCTCCTGTAAAATGTAGAAAGAAGTTTTTAAAAAGGAAAAATGCCAACTCCGAACTGGACCCTGGACAAAATTGTGACAGAGTGGAGTGGTGCATCAAGTAACTGTAGGTGAATACAAAGGTATTAGGTTTTTCTATGGCTTAAGTTTTTCTATGACAGAGACCAGCTTTATAAAGAAGAGAACTGGAGAATGTGGTTCATAAAGAAGGGCATTTCGGAGTTACTGCTTTAATCCCAGCACAATTTTTGGAAATCCATATCTGGGAAAGGACTACACAGGGCTTAGGATGATTAACATTTTATACTTTTCTCCTATAGTCCTTTCCATAGGAATTGTCTGGAGCTCTCCTTTATGCTAAATATGATTTATTAATTGGCGTGACTATCTTAACAGAAGCAGTGGCATAATACTATAAGCTGTTTCCTATTTCCACTAAGTAGATGACCTCGCAAAAATAAAGTGTTCTTTTCTAACAGCATTTAATAGAATATAGTCTACTTATGTTACATATAAAGGAGCTAGTATTGTAGTCAATCAATCATATAAACGACACATTCAGCGGGAGACAAATGAGGGCTTGTTGGAGCAGGAATTGAACAAGTAAACACGTCGTGTAATTTTCCTTAATGTACTGTTTCTCTTTGTGGGAAAATGATGGTGTTTTGTGGAAGGTTAACAAGCGTGCCCCTGGAGGAAGGCCTATTGCCTTAGCAGAACTGTACTAATATTCAGACAGATGACTTCCCGCTGACAGCGAAACATATTTCATAACACGTCTTTAAAAATGAATATTCTTCTCTCCTGTAGGAAGAGCCAAACAGAAAGGATCTAGTGCAGATAATTCATTTTAGGCTGAACAAGGGAGATTCTCATGGGATATTCTTCCAATTTACTATCTAACATCAGGAGCAACAATTTATTGACAGTGCAGGTGGAGTGATTATGAAAGCTGGTCATTCACTGAAATCTTCTTACATCCATTTACACAATAAATTATATGTAAAGTCATTTTTTTATTTGGTTTTAGGAAATCAGAAAGAATTAGAACCATTTCCATTGAGATAGACAATGTAAAAGAAGAAGCAATGGGAGCTCCGATGCAGACAATTGTTCCCATGACAAGCTGCCTAGATGGCTAATTTCTTCTTAGTATATAGAGATCTCTTCTCACGTAGGTCCCTTTCAAATTACTGTGTTGTACCACATGCTCAGCTATACTCCCAACTGCCTCTATTTAACTGTATGGGAGCAGTTGGGTTACACTTTGAGCAAGTGTTTGCACATGGTTGCATTGGGAGTATGGAACAACCCATGCAGTTGATCTTTCTGCTCTGGAAGAAGATCCTCTCAAGCACTGTGGTTGACACCAAAACCTTCTCCTGGCCACATACAGGGCACCCAGGAGCAGCTGGCTAACCACGCAGTTTTAACAGCAAATCTGAAAGAGGCCTTAGAGTTGTGTTTCTAGGATAGGATGAGAAAGTTTTTGAATATGGTATCATTGGGATTAAAAGTATAGGAGCTGCTATTGCTAATTTATTTTTAAAGAAAAAAACTGTGCCTGTTGTCCTGATCATGGATTCAACAGTAAGCAGACAGCCAGCATTGTCCGAAATGTTTGAATCTTTTTCTTGCATGCCTGCTAAGTTTGAAATATCAAACATTACATGGTTTAGGTCTATTTTACGGGTAAGTGTCCCAAGCACTCCCTCGCTCCCTTTACCCTTGCCGTGATTCATTAGCAACAGTTTCTGGAGGGTGGCAAAGCGGGGTGACTGAGCAAGTTTTCATCCTGTGGAAGGGGTCTATACTCAGACACTATGGGGTTTATCTCCTTAAAAAGATTAATCAAAATGAATTATCAATGCAAGGGATATTGCATTTAGTTTAGTAATGAGATAAGCTTCTGCTCTGCTGATCCATCCAATCATGCACATGCAAAAATCATGTTTTTCACATTTCGCTTATGTGATTTAATTTTCAAATTCAGTAATCAAAGTGAATTATCCTTTTCAGTTTGCTAAGTTAACAATTTGGTATGTAAACACATCAGATGGTTTGCCTACATTGTTCATGGATCCATCAGGACAGATCCATGAACGAGCAGTGGGGAACAACTGTTATGTAAGTCAAGGAAGCAGAGTTTGTCTCCCCACCTCATTGAACAGAACAGCGTGTATACATATCTCATTCATTATTTGTCACTCTTTGTTGATGGAATCGATTATGAAACATCATTTTCAGCAATAAAAACTGCACATGTATATGCAACCTTAGTAATTCAACCCCAATCATTTTGCTATTCATGGGAAACCACTTAAATTCATACAATTATTAATGATCATGATATAGGGATTTTTAATATTTATTATTAAAATCTAGAAAATCAATATGTGTACCTAAATCATCTACCAACCTATCTGTCCTGAAAAAATACTGTATTTTGTATGTAAAATGAAAAAAAGGTATAAAATCTAGAACTTCATCCAGACATCTCTGAAACAAAAAGAATCCTCTCTGATGCTCAAATGGTTAACTTGCTGAACTTGTCTGTAAATGTTTATATTGTTTTAGTTATTGGAGTTTTTTTGTATTTTACATTACTGCAATATTTGAGTTATTTGAGTTACCTTTTAATATAGGCCAGATTTTTAATAATATGAGTATTTTAATATTGTTATTGTGTCTATGACAAAACTAAAAATAAGCAGAATGTGCAAATGGTGAAATCAAAGAGGTTTTTTGTATGTTTTAAGCTTTTAGAGCACATAAAAAGGAAACCTTTCCTGAAAAACATAATCTGATACAAATTAAACAAACAATTCCTAATTTAGAACAAACTGAAAAAACTGCAAGAAAATCAGTAATGCAATCCAAATAATTACTAAATAATTTACTCCAAAGAAAAAACAAAAAAAGCAATATGATCAAAAACGTATGTATTTGTGAATAGCTTTAAACAAGGATTCTTATATATCACAAAGTTCCTTCTGGGCTATCCAAGCCATTGACCAGCACACTACGGAGAAAGAGATGGTGTGATACATAATCTTTTCTGATTTTTCTCCAGAGAATTTTTTTGCTAGGTTCACAAAAATGGAATAGCAAACTGAGGAACTCAGGGAGTAGCACAATGGGCCAAATGCTCCCTGGACCTTGAGCCATATTTAGACATCATGGCATGAAAGACACACTTGAATAGTGACTACAGCTTGTACAAACTCGGGGTTTACATTCTGAAATAAAATAAATGTTATATTGGTTGGTTTACATTAAGGATGAGTAAACTTGAGAGCTTTTGCCTTGAGGAAAATAGGGAGATTGGCAATGAGTTCCCAAAGATCCCTTTACCAGCCTTCCCACTACATTTTACCCATAAATGTTCAGAGGTGAACAAAAGAGGAAAAAAAAAGAAGAAATAAGGAACATTTTGTAAATTTTAAAGGTTTGGTGCAACAGGTCCATAGAAGAATGGATTTGATAAACCGTCCTGACTGTTTCCTACCCTTAACTTCATGCTTCTGCAGTCATTGGCCAAGTTCGGTTGCCTCACTTTAACTATGACTGTTCAAGTGGTTTACTCAATGGGCCTGATTTATTATAGTGCAGGAGACAGACCTTCATGGGTGATCCCGCAAACTTGTAATGGACCTGGTCCAGGATTGAAAATATTAGAAAATGACAAGTGGTCTCCCATGATAGCTTATCTTATGCAGTCTTAGAGCTTTTATAAATCAGATCCGATGTCTTTCAAACTATGGTAGAATCCTCCTTGCCAGTTGCCTCGGGCAATATTACTTATGTTTATACAGTGTACTCTCAAAATATAAGAAACCAAGTGTGTCTCCCAATGTGTCAGCTGGCTCACTGAAAGGTGATTGAAGGACACTTGTGGAAAGTATGCATGAGCAATTCACCCCATCACTTAATGAAATGATGTAATATTAACTACACTTCTAATATCCTCTGTAGAGTTTACAATCTAATTTCAGTGTCTGACTCATGCAGGGATAAGGTGACATCTATGTAATCACAAGAATTACCCACTGGCAATCACTCAAGCCAAGTCTACCACCGAGAACAATTGACTGCTAGGGCCCTGTCTACCATTAATAGCCAACTAATTAAGCCAGCCGTGCTTCAGCGTGGAGATCACAACAGCAAATAGCACAGCTTTGTTGTAACACTTGGAATGAGAGTCAGCTGTGAATGAACTGGCATAGCAACGGCAATCCATCAGATATTTGTGTTACACACACAGTAGCCAGGGGTAACAAATATTTTGTTTGTTGGTGGTCACAAACTGTAGCTGGGGATGACATTGGCAATTTATTGCAATGCATTTTATTTTTGTAGAAGCATATTTTTTAAAACATTTTTTAATTAGAAATAATATGGCATGGTGGATGATAGAGAAGGGAAATAGTCTTCTAAATTCTTGCACTGGAGAAAGTTTGGAGGCATTAAAACAGTTAAAGCAGATTTCCAACTATCATTCCACATGTGACCAGTTTAGGAAGGTTCAAACGTCATTCAGCACCTAAATCATGGCATGTGATCCATATGGTGGCAAAGTTTAAAGCAGACCTAAACACACAATATGTATTTTCACTGCTTTTGTTGCCAGCCTTTTATATACATTGCATTTATCCATTCATAAGGACAATTTTCTTGTATGTTCAACACATTCGAGGTTTGTCGGACCCATCATGCATGCACACCCAGAAAAGTAAAATAGTCCAGGAAGAATGCTCATAGGCAGAAGAGACTGCTTAATCTCTGTACACATTTTAGTTTAAATGTTGCTGGATAATATAGTTTACAACACTAGAATGAACGCTGTACACAGAGCTGTTCAGTTCTATGGAGAGGGGAAGGGAAAGAATAAAACTAGTGGTACCCTGTTGAGTCTTTCTTCATAGGAAAGCATGGCAGTCATCCCCGCTCATTTGTTCATTGATCTACCAGAACAGATTGGTGAATGACGTCAGAGAACTGCTGTAAACATACATTGAAAAGCCCAAAACAGTGCAAGGAGCAAAGCAAAAAGTTCATACATACCAATAACCAATAAGAAACCATCTTGGATTGAATCCTGACTGACTGTTATAGTTCACTGCAATTAGTGCTCTGCTTCTTCCACTGTTTAATTAGCAATTTCATAAGTTGTTTTCTTTTACTTTTTACTTTTTGTGAAGGCAAAGCTCATTTGTATTGTGTGTATTGTGAAGCTACCCTATTTGATTGTGTGTAAGTATCTGAACACACAAGTCATTTTTTTTTAGAACCTTTCTAAAACCTAACAAATCTCAGCCTTAACAGAAATACTCTGGCTCATCTGAAATTTACTACTCCTAATTAAACAATGTGGCTGACCAACAAACCTGTAAGTAGGAGGGAGAAGGCGGGCCAGCCATTAGCCGTTGGTGGACCAACGATCAGCCATTGGAGTTGAAAGAAGACAAGATTTTGAAGGCTGACCAGAATTTAGTGGACCATGAGTGATTTGAATTTCTGAATGGTTCACAAACCACAGGTCATATTATCTGTAATTTCAGGACATTTCCTAATGTCGACAGTTTCTTGTTACTACACTGCTTTACACAATATTGGAAAAATGCACAAAGCTATTGTTTTGTCTAGCTTCTCTATGTATTGGCCCTTCCCAACTAATTTTTAAACAAAAGAAAAAAATTATATTTGGCATTCTCAACAAACCAAAGGCAAATTCCAGTGCCACAATTTATTTCCTTTGCTACCCATCAGGTCGATAAGTGGTATTGTTTATCATTCTCCGTGTTTATTGTTAGCTTTCATTTTCACGTATTTAATACATGAGCCACATTTCTGGACTTTAGTCAGGCATCCAAATTGAATTTTCTTCTATTAAATGCTTTGTCTACCTCTCCGCTCCATTCCTGCTCACTATAGACTTTGTATTGCCTTTGAAATTGGACACACATATCGTTTTACATGATAGGGCTTATTTTCGATTAGCTGTGGCTTTCGCCCCAATCAAAACAGCTCTATTCATTGAAACCACAATGACCCCTTTTAACCATTAGATCATTTTCTGCTTAGTTGAGGTTAGGAGAAGCAGCTTCCGTTCAGGAACCTCTAAGTGCTTCTCCTGAAACTAAAGCTGTTTTTGAGTTGTTTTTAATCAATATAGGGCTGACTGAGATAAGTGAAAATGCTCTGAGTTTTTAATTCTTTGGCTCGTATTTCATGATTTGGTTGTTTTTTTTTTTCTTTTACTCTTTAAGAATTTAAGAACAATGTATCTTTAAATGTTCCTTTCATGCATATTCATTGATGCCCTTAGGGCTAAACCATTCACATAGACTAGCAGCTTCCATGACATGACCCAGGAAAAGGGTTTTCCCACAGAAAGTGCTCGGATGTGATTTATAAAATAGTTTGTGGTCAACCATGTGAACCAAACGTCATTTTCAATACTATTAAAATATTAATATTAGTAATAATGTTGACATTTATGCCACAATAAGAACAATATGAATAGTTATATTTTTTTGTATCTGCAGTAATGGCTATAATTTGGACCACCACTGTTGGTGCTGCCTATACAAATACCACCATTAATAATGATAATATTAATAACAGCAACAAAAATATTGCTCTAAATGCATCTTAATATTATAATAATATTACTAATGTCTTAAATTGTTATGAATAAAATCTACCTATAGGCAAAAAGAGAGAAGAGTAATATTTTCATTGTAGAACTATAGTTTTGAAAATCAGCAAGCAGGCAGGTCTTGCAGAATGGAAGGGCAATAAAGTGTATTTACCTGGCTGTTCCCTTCCATGGCTGCCAGGACTGAATAAATGTAGAGTTACATCATCCTGGCCCAGGCAATCAAGTTAGCCAAACATCCAGCTCCATGAGGATCAGGCTAGGATGGTGGCACCATGACCAAGGAAGGGTAAATTTAATTAAGGCAAATGCAATTTTTTATTGTTTAGATATAGTTCGCCTTTATTGCTGTTTGTGTCCCCACTGGGGAGATTTACCCCTTTATATGTAATGGTAAAAATTGTCTCTAAAATAAAAAAGTCATGGGAAATCCACAATTTTAGAGCTTTTCCAAAAACAAGGGCTGAATCCTTGTAGGACACCTGTTCTGGTGACAATTGTCAAAAAAGGTAATTCCTCTCCTTAACCTTCAAAACTATAAAAAGTAACAAAACAAAAAAAGCCATGCATATACTAATATTTGTTGGCCCTGCTTTTACGACTGTTATTAACAATAATTCCAATTATTAATTACTCAGCTAATGCTAATAAAAAAATATTATTAAAAAATGAAAACTAGTTTTCAACTAGACTTTTGTCTTTACAAGCTCCTATGAACTTCAGCACAACTTACTTGTCCTTTTCTTTACAGTCTTTTTTACCAAAAGCTTGCAAAAATTTGATTTCTTTTATCAGCAGTATGTTCCAAATGCAAGGAAATAATCCTTCCTGTGATTCCTCACATTTGTTATATTTAGAGTTTGAAGAAATCGATAAGATTAAACCTTCTTAGTGCTATTATGTCAATGTTCCTTTGTGACATTTAAATGACCTTTAAGTGTTTGACCTTTGCACGCCTCTTCAGTAAAAACACATGCTGTGCTTCCATGCTGGTGCTAATCCTGTTTAACAATAATTTATCTCTTTTAGATACGATTAACCTGAAGACTTAGAAAGCCAGAACCAAATATGAATAGCAAATGTATGGTCTGATGAGGAATCTTATTTGGTGCAATATGTCTTAGTTATTTTAAGCAATGACATTTAAAAAAATCAGTATTTTATTATATTATATTAAATTATATTGATAAATTATCAATATAATTTATATTATAAATTATGTTGAAAGGTAAACTGCTTTATTGTTAGGCAGATTTACAGCAAATATGTGTTTTATGCACTTAATACTCATTTAGTACTCATTTTAATGCCCTATTCAACCATTGAACTACATTCATATTCTGACCCACTTCACCATTCTAGAAACTCCCCCATATCCTGTGGACAAAGCCTGGCCAATAGGCAAACACCAGTGCTGTCACATGGGAGGAAGTCACATTCTTTTTCATACTTAATAGTATGTTCCTAACCCCTGGAGGTTGAATGAAGCAGTGCAAGAAACCAAACAAAGCAAGGGAGAAAGTTTGCCCATTGATGTGAAATGTAAAACAATCAGCCCTGATGTACAGGCAAATGCCTCCATTTAGCTTAAAACAAAACTACACTTAGGAGTTAGTGGAACGGGTACGGTGGGCATACGTGCCCACTCTTATTTTGCAAAGAATGTTTTAGTGGTCCGCGGCTCTGGCTGGTCCACCCCCCCCTGTAGGGTCAGAAGAAGGACCCCGCTGGAAGGGCGTACCGGCCAGAGCCGCAGACCCTGTCTCCCATGTGGAATTGCAGGCACAGGGTGGTGGGTGGGTTGTTTTTTTGAACACAACCTGCCCGCTCAGACCTGTGATGGGAGAGTGGGCGGATTCTGGTATCATGAAGTCACTCTAGGAGAAGTTTATTCCCCTTTCAGTGACACATAGGTAGGGGTGTAGTGGGGCAGGCACATGTACATAACAATGATGCGCATGTGTGCTTGCCATGGATAGTACAATCTCCCCTCTTCTTTTTTTACAACTACACCTCTGACTACACTGCTTCTTGCAAGAAGGTCCTTGATGTTCTGAGAAGTGGAAACAACTTTCAGAATCTGGGTGCTGTGCTTAAATATGGAGATAAGAGAGTCTATCTCTCTCCATATTTTAGCACAGTACCCAGATTTTGAAAGTAATTTTCACTTCTCAGAACATCAAGGACCTGCCTTCTTCTGCTGCATCAAAAGGCCACTTGAGATGACCCTTGATAAAACACATGGATGTCACATCAACAGACTGAACAAGGGGGCAGTTCCCAGAAATTTGCATCTACAAAAAAAAAAATGTAGTGGAGGGGAAATTTACTTAGGGTAAGGAGATACTTTTGGTAGGAAGTTGGTTCATACAATTTAAAGTTCGTTTTCAAAAGCTGACTTTTCAATTCTAAAGCTCAAGGAATCTCTAGAACCCTTGGAGGAACCCTGGGGTTCCACAGAACCTTGATTAAAAATGGCTGAACTGATGTTTTAAAACAGGGGTCGTCAAACTCCGCCCTTTAGGCCAGATACGGCCTAGCCGGTAGTTTGTTCCAGCCTAATGCCTCCTGGCTGATCCGGCCTAATGCCAGCTGGCAACCCGCGGTGGAGCTAGAACGAACTACCAGAGTCGGAGCCGATGGAGCTCCAAAGCCGCATGCGGCTCTTGAGCCTCCATGTGGTGGCTCCCTTCCCTATTTACCGCAGCTGGCGTTAACACTTCTGCTGCCAGGGTAAATAGGGAACTTTCCCTCTCCTCCGCAATGCATATGGAGGAGAGGAAATGTTCCCTATTTACCCTGGCAGCGGAAGTGTTATCGCCAGCTACGGTAAATTTCCTTTCAGGGGAGTTCCCCCTCTTCCGTATGCATCGCAGAGGAGACGGATTTCCCTTCAGAGGGCATTCCTGGTGGGGGCAGAGCTATTAGGGCGGGACTCAAGAGAGGCTGGTAAACTAACCTAAGGTTTTCCTTAAACATGAATACTGTTTGTACTTATTACTGGAGGGGGTTTTCAAGTCATTTAGAGTAGAGGCCTTGTTTGATAAAGAAAAGTTGTATCTTAAAATTCAAAATTTTTATCTTTTTCAAATTTGGTAACATTTGGATAAAAAGTGTCTACTAAAAAAGTAATATTCAGAACTGCTGTTTCTTCAATTTAAAGAAAAAAAAAACTACTCAGTTCTCATGTAAAATCTAAAAGCTCTGCAGTTCCATTTCTCATATTCCTATGTGGTTTCATGATAAACTTCTAAAAAAACAAAGAGTGTTAAAAAAGCAATTTAAAGAACATTTAAAGTATTGAGTTTACTTTCTCCGCTCCATCAGGCAATGGAGGATATCAGATTGTTGAGCCCATGTACACCTCAAAGAATGCTCACTTTTTCGGAGAGCCATACATCAGCAAAGTATGGTGTATTTTCTTTCCAAGCAACAATCACAGGCCCTCTGTTCCTCAGCATTCCATCTCGGGCCCTTCAAATTTCCACTCCATTAGTGTGATAGAGCCGCCTCTGATAAAGGAGAATATACGATGAGCTATTACTTCCAAACTTTAATAAATGGATTGAATCATTGCACTGCAGATATGAATGTGTTATCTTTGAAAGATGATTTATGATCTTCACTTGGGAGGACACTTAAAGCAATGAATAAAACAGAAGTGCATAGTCAAGTCTAGTGCTTTAGTAGATGGAAGGAGTTTTAGGTGCAAGGCGAAAACATTGGAAGTGCAAGTGGTGAGGTTATCAGAATGTTTCAGCATTGGATTTAAGGGATTTTCCACCTTGAAGCATATCTGTCAACCTTTTTGAAGAGTTAAAGCCAAATTGCTGGTGGAAAAGTCTTAATACCATGCTGTCAGCACCAGAAAGGCCACATGTGCATGGATATTTGTATCACTGGGCCAATGAACAGCTTATGTGTGAGCATGCTAATGTGGCTGCAACAGGTCTATCTGCACATCTTCATATCCAATAGTCCTGGAAAGAGTTCACTATGATGTTTTTCATTTTAAGGCTCCCTTGTGGAAATGCAAAATAAACCATGTTTCACAAGTCTTTATCTTAGCATGGTAATGTGTATTAAGGTGCCTTTTTTTAGAATAGCACCCAATGCACAGATGTGTAATTGGCGATATATATACCATTGGGCCCAGGTTGCATTCCATTCATTATTGTGAACTGCATTAAAAATTAGATGCAGATCCACCTTTTTTTTTTTTCCACTGGCTTTCTGGATCTCGTTGTCAAACATATTGGGCATCCAAACTCAACATTCTAGAAGGCTGCCAGTTACTGGACTGGGCAGCAGTAACTGGAGCGGTTGATGGGAACATCATCCTCATTAACATATATATATATATATATATATATATGTATTTATATATATATATATATATATATATATATATATATATATACACATATATACACACGCACACATACACCTTCCTTTAATGGTCCCATGTCTCTTATTGGTCCTCGACATTCAGGGCTGGTTGGCAAAACAGTTTCAAAAATTCACAATTATTTTCTCTCTCTTGAAGAACTGAACATGAATATTCATGAAAAACGCCAATAAACCTACAGGAGAAAACTCAATTATATCACTTCCTTTTTTCTAAAAAGCAACCAACTACCCTACAAACAGCTGTGAATGCTACCCAGCTACCCTACCAACAGTGATGAAATAAGTGATGCCCATACAGCTAAACAGTTGCAATTTGAATATTAATATTTAAGTCAAAGAAGTACAAATTTATATTGTAAACAATGATATGAACCAAAAATCTTTTGATTTCCACATACAATCAAGTAAAGTAAATTGTCATTTACCTCCATTTGACTATGACTCCATGCTTATTTTTTTTAGTTGGCCATTGTGTGGCCTACCAGGCTGACCTAGATAGCCCAATGACCAGCTAAAGCACACAGTATATTGACAAGGTTGCTGCTAATTGTTTGTCTGAAACAAGAAGTTCTATTAGAAGAATTTCTATTACAGCCAAAAAAGTGTATACATAACGACAAGCATACTGAAAAATAAATTTGAGGTTTACAAAATTTTTAACAAAAACTAACTAAACTAAACTTTACTAAAATGTACTATTTTTTGTGCAAATAATTTTTTGTAGCCAATTGGCCCTATTTATTTATATACTGGAGCCTGTCAGTCTTATTCCATCTAATTCCTCTCCAGGATTTTGTTTTTCAAGTGGTCCCCCATATCAGAGCATCATACACAGAAATCTACAGTTCATTCATCCTGTTCTCTTGACTAGGGGCTTGACAAGGAAAAAACTCTAAAAGTGATTGCAGTGAGACAATACAATGTTATGTGTCAATATCCCACATCTGTTTTCAGCTCCCAGGCTATTACATTGACAGCTTTTAACGTGCAAAATTCCTTTTATTTCTCCAGCTTCCTGCTTTGGAAACATATTTTCTCCCACTGAGATTAACTTCACATTTCTAAAAAAAGTTTTGATCAATGTCATTTTCATCTGCAAACTGCCGGAGGGAAAATAACTTTTTTTTATGAATGCAGGTGTACAAATCTATAATAAAGTTTTAACCAATAAAAAAAATTACATTGTTTAGTTTAAACAATGTAATACATATTTTTAAGTTGTATGTACCTCCAAATAATTTATTAATAATGTAAATATAAAATAATGTAATAGTTTATATATGTAACTCTCTCTTCCCTTTCTCTCTCAGAGAGGGAGAGAGAAAGAAAGAGAGAATATTGCAAATAAATGTTTTGTATGTTCCTCCTATATTTATTTTGATTTACAGAGCTCAGTAACTTAAGTTGAAATTTGTAAACAAGCACCAGTTAATAATATAGAACATACATCATAGAATAAAGAGGGCAGAAGTCAAGAGTATGTCACATACTGCACAACGTACAAGGTACCGGAGTCAGAAGTTTGTAAAGTTTAGCAGAGAAAATAAAGGTTAGCATTCAGAAGCATGTGGTGTACAACACAGCCTACATAGTACAGCAGGAGTAAGTACAGTGTATTTGCTGGAGTTAACAATCTGAAATTTGTGCTATACATTACATACTGACCACTGCACTCCATGTTGGGTTCATATCATGTGGCATGCTCATGGCTCCATGCAGTGGTGGATGTAGCCAACAAGGAGTTCCAATGCAGACCTGTCCCCTCCCATCAAACCAATTTGGGAAACCCCAAGGGGGTCCACTATACCTGAGGAGGGTATGAGACCTACATACCCGGCACCAGTACAATGGTCTGTATGTCACATAATCCTTATCACTGTGTGTACATTGCACACTCCTGACTGTTGAATATTACATACTTTTACCTTCTGTGCTCCAACCTGTGCTATACATTAAATACATCTCTATAGTCTGTTCTGTGTGTGAGATGCCCCTATTATTGCACTCTGTACATTGGACTATACAATACATACTCCTGACAATCTGTAAGTTTAGGTATGGTGTCAAAGTCTCCTATTGGCAGGTCACCTGGTCATTTCACAAAATATTACATAATCTGCGAAATTAGTCTTGTTAAGTAGGTCAATTCAAACAATTGAATCCTCTATCTTGTCATTGTTCGAGCCGTCTTCAAATTAGCTGAACCTTCACTCTTTTTGTAGTTATAGAGAACTAAGTCGGGCAGCTAGACAGCTGGCAGCAATGACCCGTATATTTTACTGCTACCTATCCAATCTTTCAGCATGGGAGGGAATTTTTATATTGTTTTATCTACTCCTTATGTCTTGACTGGTGGTCATGCCACCTGCATAGTCTTATAGTTATGCCTTAGCACAAATAAGGTATAATCATTTTATTGGGGTGTCAGGAAACTGGATGCCAAGGACATAAATACTCCAAATTTGCAACTCCATGCATCTGCTCACTTCATAACTTCCCATCTGCAATGCTAAGTATGTTTTTATTTGTCCAAATGTTGGCGTTACCCTTTAAATAAAACAATTTATGTAACAAACACCCCCAGTATCTCCGTACAAATATGTAAAATGAGTTACTATCACCTATTTAACAACTCCCTACGGACAGAGAAGAAAATAAAAGAGAACATTTAAATGCTATTCTTTCTCTAATTTTATTAGGAGAGAAATGATGCTTGGGGTATCATATAAAGCAGGTCTGGCTTAGATCTACAACATTTCCTTCAAGCGGAGGAAAAGTCTATTTTATTGGTTTCCTGTATCGCTGCTGTTACTTTACTTTCACAGGGTAAGGTGAAGGATAAATCCTTGTTGGGCTGATGGGCTGCAGATGCAATTGTGTTCCTAGGGAAGCCTACCTTGAACACAGCAGTTCAGCTATGGAGGTGTTTTTCTAAAGCAGCTACTTTGCAAAAACCTGAAAACTTTTTTTACCTGAAGGAGGTTCCAATCCTTTGCTGCTTTATGCAAAAATGTTGTGGCTAGGCAAAAAATGTAACCCTTTCTGAACCTGTTTTAAATACCTAATCTAGGACCACAACTCTCAGCAACAAACACTAAGCATCCTATTTTCTAATTTTACAAAATTTATATCCATTTAGCAGTGAAAATAGTAAAGTCATAGAAATGTCAAAGTGGACATGACAAGGGTTTCAAACATTATATTGGCTCCGTTATTAGCTTAAAACCTGGGATAACATGGCAACAGTCAATAAAATTGAAAGGCACTTGGGTTCTTGAAAGCCTATTTTGAAAGACAAGCTGAATTGGAAACCATAAAGAAGAAGACCTTAAGTCACCAACTTGGGGAACTTTTCACCCTAACGCTTGCAGATACAACTCTAACCCAAGAAGATGGCTTCCAAACTCTATTAAACCTTAAATTACTTCTTTGCCTTCAGAGGGCAGGGATTTTTCTAGGGTCCTACAAGACCAGGACCATCCTTGGGCACCTAGGCTGAAATGTTCAGGATTGTAGGATACCATGACAAATGTTGATAATTCTATGTATTGTCTGTCATACATGTCATCTCTTCTCTTTGCTTTATCCTTGCTCACCTTCATCCTTCTTCCTCCTTCTTCACCCCTTGGCTTTGAGCCATGAGTGTTTTGGCTTTGTTAACTTTGCAACCCAAGTGCCTATACTACCACATATATTTGTAATCCTATTTTGGATCAGACATGAATGAAGACCAATATATATTTTTTTTTCTAACAACTGATTTTGTCCTACAGTGAGAACTGTAATATCAATTGGAGTTGCTATTCAAAACAAGATAAATAACACTCAATGATAAATAAACATCAAAGTCTCTTGAGTATTTTTGGCATTGCCTCATCCCAAGAACAGAATAGAAGATAAATAACCCAATGAACATTGAGTAGAAGACCTAGCGCACATGTTAGGTGCCATGGTATAGAAAGCTCCAATCTAGGACCATTGGTCCCTAACAACATAAATAAAGTTCACGTGTTAGGAATTTATTTGCAACACCTTACTGCTAAATTCTCAACAACCGTTAAAGAATGAATATCCAAAGTGCCTGCTTGTTCGCACACTACTCCCTAAAACCACTATCTGAATTCCCTAAAATCATTACACCACATCCAAAAACTAATTTAAAGTTACCTTTGAACTCCATACAAGGAA
This sequence comes from Pyxicephalus adspersus, assembly GCF_032062135.1. NCBI lineage: Eukaryota > Metazoa > Chordata > Amphibia > Anura > Pyxicephalidae > Pyxicephalus > Pyxicephalus adspersus. The sequence continues at coordinate 140,239,580 of NC_092861.1, forward strand.
ACGCCACTTCTTTAACTACCTTTCCACCTTTGTGATCTGAGCCTTGCCCTGGAAGCCTTGTTTGATCAATTTTTCATTTTTATTGATATATATAAAATTGTATTTATAATTGGAATCACAATCTTTTATAATAAAAATTAGTCATTTACAACCTCTCATATTAACTATTGCAAATCATTAAAATGTTCTAACACACATTTAATCCTCCAATATGAATTATTTATTACCTCAATCAAATCAATTACTATATTTGTATATTATCAATCTATTAAAGACAAAAGTTAATAAAGATAAACATATGTGTGCTTGCTCCAAAATACTCAATAATATCAAAAAGCCATTAGAAAATTATACGATTAAATATTTTTTGACCTGACCAGTTAAGATCCTTTTGATTTTACACTCAACATTAATAACAATTATCCAATTCAGAAGTAAAGAATAAGGCAGCACAGTTGGCTAAGTGGTTAGCACTCTGGCTTTTCAGCTCTAGATCACAGGTTGGCACCCCAGCCAGGTACTAACAATTTTCTCCCACATCCCAAAAAACATGGAGTTAGGTTAATTGGCTTTCCCGATTGTTCTTAGACTACATTATTGACATATGACTGCAGTAGGGACATTAGATTATGAGCCCCTTTAAGAGAAAGTTATTGATGTGACAATGGACTATGCCTCTGTCGTCAGCTACAAGCCCATAGTGCTGTCTACTATCATTTAAAAAGATTGCAATTTTTTTCATGTTTTGCTGATGCACATCACAGGATGGCAAGTGCTAGACAGGTAAAACAGTCTGCACATACAATACTGTATGTATTTCAACTGTGCGCTTAGTTTTTTGGCCGAAGCTGCCCTGAAAGTGTTGTACAGAATGTGCCAAATATGCTGAAGTAGTTATCTTTATAAGCATGAATAATACTGCAATCAAAAACTAGGTAAATCCATGGCGCCTAATCCACCATCTCCAACATGATCTTTCTTTAATGAAAGCAGATATATTTCATTTACAGATTGTTTAAAAGTCTGGAGGTTAATTGGAAAAGTTATTTAACATATTACTCCTTGACCGTTTTCCCATCACAATGCTTAAAAACCTATTAATAAAAGTTTAGAGAAGCGGGATCTGCAGAAATATCACTGCATATTTCATCAATGAAAACATATTTTTGTAATTTTAGAAAGAAAGGACTTCGGTGCTGGAATTTAGGAGTACAGGAATGCTTTTACAGTAATGTATATGGCAGGATCAGATGACTTTCCATCTTATAGCACTAATATTGAAAGCCAGCACAATATCTTACCTAGAAATTATTTGAAAATCTTTGCCAGGTAAGGTAAATCATCATAAAGCGCAATCGCCAGGCAACAAGACGAATTAATCAGCGAGCTGCTAACATTATCCAGGAGACAATGAAGCTATGCTGAAGTCATAGTTTTCACCCAAGCAGATCTCTAGCCAAAAAATAACCCAATAAAAGACAAAATATAAAAGTAGCTTTTGCTGCAATACTCTCCTTTAATCAGTGCTACTCTTTTCTTTTTTTACTACAAAATGTCCTAAGTCTTCTGGGTCTCATGGTGACAGCACCATTTAACCCACTACCTCAAAGCTCAGGAAGTCAAATACCTGCCCCCAGCATGAGACTGAACAGTCCCCGGGAAGTACCATAGTGTCACTCTGCTTTCTTCCTCTGCATATAGGCACTTGAATTGATTGACATTGTTCAAAATCAGAATTCCTCTCTCATACAGTTGCCCCAGGTGTCCCCATTGGAAGATTTTTTTCTCATCTCAGCTCTAAAACTTTTTTAGTAACAAAAATTACCAATATAAAAAGAGGGAACTTCCACAATGGGAACAGAGACGGCTATAAAAACTTTACAGGGGTCTAACCAAAACATAAAAAAATGACTGGAGATATACTTTAGAACATGAACATCACATTGGTAAGAAGACTGAGACACAGACGAGAAAAAGTTAAGTGTGGAGGTCTTTTACTGGGGTCTGCCCCCATGTGGGATGTACTTTTTGCACAGTTTTCCTATTGAGATCTGTTACTGAGGGGTCTATCCCTAAAGTCTACACCAGTGTTTTTCAACCAGAGTTCCGTAGAATCATAAGGTTCCTCCAGAGGCTGGTAGAGGTTCCTTGAGCAATGAGCAATTTGTGCCTCTCAGGTCAGTTTAAATGACACCAATGACTTTTTTTGGGTATCTGTAAGGGTGTCATTCTTCCCAATGGCCAGCAATGTAAGAGGAATTCTTCCTACTGACCATCACACTAATGTACTGTGAACTGTTCATGTACTAGTTATAGCTGGGGTTCCCTGAAGTCGTGAAAGTTATTTCAATGGTTCACCTATTTTATAAAGGTTGAGAAAGGCCAGTCTAAACTTAGGAGTGTATTCCTAAGGTCTGCACGAGGTCTGTCATTGAGAGATCTGTTACTAACAATGCATCAGGGTTCTGTCACTGGGATCTGTACCAAGGGTCTGACACTGAGGGGTCTGTCATTGACACCATTCCTTAATAACTGCAGCAAACATGTAGAATGGATACTGTACAAATCATGGTCAATGTCGGCACCTGTGCATAAACCTACATGGGCTTTCAAAAGCACCTTGTGTGTTATGTGCATGGGTAAGATTTTGAACAGCCTGACAGAATAATGCTCTGCAAGGGGGAGAAATCATGGCTGCTAAAGCAGAGGACCCCTTTCCTGTCTTGTTCACTCAGCCCTTGTATTTATATGGTAAAAGCAATGTTACCCTAGTCTGCTCCCCAGACTTGGACTACAAACACTCCTCTTCACTATGCCTAAGACTGGTATCCTGCAAAATATTACATTTTTGTTTTTAATAATAGATATATTTTAGGTCTAACTTCATCTCCTCATTGTTCTATAGAAAATAGTAGATTGGAGAAGGGGCTAAAATAAAGTAATCAAATACACCCTAATCTAATACACCCTACGTGGGAGGAGGAATGAGCTGGCATAAATAAATTACAAGGTTAAAATGCATTTTGCACTGAATAACCATTTCCCTTTAATGAAAGAATTTCCATTTACACCTGGCGGCATGTTGTTCTATTTTCCAACACGATTAATGGCTCTGTGTCCAAGCTAAGTGGTCTGGCATGACTCGAATGTAGGCTTTGCAGTAACTTGAGAGAGCAACTAAAGCCATTCAGCTCTCTGCCAGCTGCCTTATGAAAGTCTATTTCTGCAGGTGAGTAAGTTGGCAAAAGTTGTTAGAAATATACGACTGAGAATCAAGAATGGCGGGGCCCAGTGACATCATGATTTCCACAGAACGGTGACCTCTTTCTGAGACTGTTGCTCAGAGTCCAGAGATTTGGAAATTGAAATGACTTTATTGTTGACAATGAAAATAGGCTGGGTTCATATAGAAGATTTCTCATCGTTCAAAAGTTTAACTCCTTCCTTTCTGCTTACAGTACATGTAATAGAAAGACACACAGCACTGGGAAGATCTACGTTGAAGGGACTCTTAGCCCTGAATAATCAAGCTGCAAGAACACTTAAGGCACTTTAAAGTGTAGTTAAGGCATTTTTGACTGGCCTCTCAGGCAATATTATCATATAAAATCTTAGCTTCTGTAAGTGGTGCCTTGCTAGCCTTAATGAGGACCTGTACTATGGACGCCATGCCCAAAAAAAAGATGAGCAGTGGGCAAATGACTTGTCACCAATATGGCCTGCTTCCTGCAGTTGGTTTCCAGCCATACAATGTCTTGTGTCTCCATCTTGTGGGATTTAGAGATTTGCTTCCCATCAGATATGGCCCTCAAATGAAATAACTGATGATCCGATGGCTAATGGAAGTCTATTCAAATACGAGAAAGAGAGTACCTGAAATCACATACCTACAGAATGAATGGAGCAGAAGCAGGGAAATGTACTGCAGGTCCTCTGCAAGCTTTTAGGAGGACATTAGGGAGCAAAAAACGGGCACCACCAAATCTTACTCCAAATCTCATGAGACCAGCAATCAGAAGTAGATGTGCCCTAGATGATCACATACTGCAGATATACAGCTATGAGGCTTTAGGAGGGAAGAGTTTCGGGATACAGTTATGGAAAAACAAAACATGCAAAAAAAAAAACAATACGAAGTAAACAAACAGGACAAAGATTACCCACAACTTCACTTAGGCATTGTTAACTAGGCCCTAAACATGGGATCATGGTGTGTTAGCTAGAAGAACCTTTTTTTACAATGAGCTGTGATGGTCAGAAGGCATTTGGCAATTGTTGGCCTGCAGGTTTGGTAACAAAAGGGGTCTGCACACTTGCTGCCACACTTTTTCCTGGCCATCACTTAGCGGCTATGTTAGCCAACAGAAGTTTGGAACTTTAGGCCAGGAGAACTGGCAAAAACAAACAAAACTTTTGTCATATGACTGGAAGAAAAAATTTTTTGAAATTCCATCTAAAGAATAAATAGGACTAAGAAAGGGGCATTTTTGGTAGACATACTATGTGTTTCTGTCCCACAGTCCCCAGAGATATCTGAATTGGACTGAAATTTTAAGATTCCTGTCTCTTTCTATTGCCATTTCATATCTCTGTCAAGCTAATTAGAAGGCCCTGCAAAAATAAAAAAAATATGAACAAGCCAGTTCCAATGTATGTATGGTAGATGTTGACAACCTTTAAATCTTTATTAACACACAATGCTGGTAAGAGCATCAGAAAAAAATTAACTGTACTAGATACTTAGGGTGAAATTGTTGGTGAAATGTTTAAGAACAGGCAATCAATGAAGCACAGTAAAGCTCAAGCCCATATTGGTGAGTGTGCAAGCAGATGTTAAATATACATGAATGGACAATAGGAAGGCTTCTAGAGCCTGTACAAGTATAAAGAAATAAATCCGAAAATAAAAAAAACTATAAAAAAATGTAAAAAAATAAATTTGTTTATTGACAATTAATTTCAATATTACAAAACTCAAAGGTCCCCTTCAAACCTAAAGCTCAGTGTAAATATTAGAAAGCCTACCCCTGCTCCTGAATAATGCCTACACTTGTATTGGTCTGAGAAAAGTGTGGGAACATAGCTGAGCCGTGGTCTCAGTTCAATCACGAGCGCTTGTGACGGAACCTCAACATTAAATATGCTGTTCTCTTCACATTCTTTTGGAATGTACCATTTACAGAATACGCTGTGCTTTCTGGATCCTTTTATCTGATTTTCCATAAATAACAGGAAAACCACAATCTAAGATCAGACTTAAATTATACGCATAAGCAATGGAGAAAATTATCTTGTTTAAATTTATCTTTGGTGGCCTGTAATTAATTTTTTTTCAACATCCTTTTTTGGGGGACAAGATGTAAAAAAGAGTTTTTGTCACTCAATATTGGGACTGTCAATGTTGAGAGAAAAGCACGGCTCTTTGTATTATAAAGAAAGGGGGCCACACACTTGCTGATAGAGTTTACCTTTCAAAAGCAAAATGCCTTTTTTTCATGTTGGATGTTCCCACCAGCCTATTGCCCCACCTGCCCTTATTCTACTATCAAATCTCCAAAAATCACCTGCGTATTTCTAACAAGTAGGCAAGGTGTAGATGTGTTGGAAGGGAAAGCTTGAGAAAGGAAAGCACCTTTCTAAAGGCGCGAACACACGTGCAATTCTTGTCGTTGGAAAGGATCTTTCAAGATCGTGAAAGATCCTTTCCAACGATAAGAACTACACGATGCATGAAGGAGCTCTGTACATACAGCATGGGTCTGCTCTATGGAGAGGGGAGGGGGAGAGTGACAGCGCGGCACCCTGCTGCGAGCTCTCCCCCTTCCCTTGCATTAGGATCGCTCGTCGCTCATCGTCCGTGGATCTGCCAGGACAGATCCACAGACGATGAACAACGCGGGCTGTACACACGCCAGATTCTTGCCCGATATAGGCCCTGAGCCGATGATCGGGCGAGAAAAATTTGACATGTGTACGTAGCTTAAAATTTGTCACACCTAGCATTGCTAGCAAAGGACTCAACCACAGATGAACAACCTATCCTGAAATTACCATTACATGGCTATCTGTGACTTGGAAAAGCCTTCCTAAAGGGCATACATATTACATAGACCAGTGTTCTCAACCTTTTTAACATGAGGCAACCCCTTGAATTAACTTTGAGGTCTTCAGGGAATCTCTGCTATAATCACTATATCCACAGCTCACAGTATATTAGTGTGGTGGTCAGTGGGAAGAATGTCTCTTGCATTGCTAGCCAGCAGGAAAAATATCACCCCTACAAATTGCCAAAACGATCATTGGTGCCAGTTACACTGACCTGAGTGTAAGTGCAAACTGCTGATTGTTCAAGGAATCCCTAGTGACCTCTGGAGGAACCCTAGTTGAGAAACAGTGACCTAGACAGAAATGGTAACCCTTTCCAAGTCTATCCGAAACAAGAAATTCTGGAAGCCACTTTAAAAACACCATAGTTCTGTATAACAATGGAAAATGTTTCACCAGAAGTTGTCAGCATCTCCTATTAGGCCATCATAGTTTAAAACACTGAAAAATCAGTGTTTCCCAAATAATTGGATCTTAATATGGATAATTTGGCATGTTCAATGCTAGGTGCCATAAGACCTGCAGCATAAAATTTCTAATCAGCGCGATTTTTTAACCGAGGAAAACAAGGATTGGCTCAGCAACACCACTTGGAAGATCTTTGTTGTTTCTAAATTCCTTAAAAATTGAATTGCAGTTTTGTAAAACCTGTTACATTCAGTGAAGAGTTAAGCAAAAGGGATGGGCAAAGGTGAGAAAATTACTTCTGTGAATTTTTTTTTAACCCCCCTAGCATTTTCTTTTCTTTACGTATTTCCATGCAAAAAGCGTTACATTTTTTGCATGGAAATTAATTTTACATTGTAGGCTATAATTCTTAGGCATAATATGTCCAATATTTAATAAATTTCATAATAAACTTTAAAAAACAACCCACAAAAATTTGTTAAACAAAATAGTGAAAAATGTAATATAACTGTACAGTAGCATGTATAATATATATATATTTATATATATATATATATATATTATATGAAGATTTCTTTATATTGGACTCAATACAGCTATTTTGTATTGAATCCAATTCAAAATTATTTGAATTTCCCGCAGATCCTTCCGCCCGCACCTGCGCATGCAGAAACGTCACCAGGAAACCCCGGAGAACGTCTCTGCAGTCGCCGGCTGAAGATCAAAGAGGAAGGACGTGTCCCCAGGACCTGTGGGGACCAGCAGGACACCGGGGGACACTGATGGAACAAGGTACGTTAAAAGCGACCCAGAATGTGACTCAGGATTACCAAGTAAAATCCACCCTGAATCCAACTTGGGAATACCGCTAGGGGGGTTAATGTGCATTTATGTGAACATTTCAGTTAAATATATTCAAAAATAAATCAACTTTTCAAGTTTATTGCTATAATTGTTATTGGGTCAGAAGGGGAAGCAGGGGAATTTTTTTAAACAATAAAAGCATGTAAAATAAAAAATGTATACTTGAAAAGGTAATTTTCCCAAATATACTAACTTATACTACATACAGCCAGACTTATCAATCCTTCCCACCACTCCTCTTCTGCTGCCTCTCTTCGTAATTCTCTTCATTGCCTTCCTTTTCACATTAGAATCAAATTCAAGCTCCTGTGCTTTGCCTTCAAATCCCTCCACAGTTCTTGTTCCACTTACCTTTGTGACCTGATAAAAAAATACTTCCCTAGCCGCTCTCTTCTATCCACCAGAGACCTACTAATGACGTCCTCACTCATAACCTCATCCCACACACTGCTCCAAAAAGAAATAAAACAGCCTCACCAGGTGACCTTGCCTAGGCATATGATACCAAAGGTCCGCTACAGATAGCAAAAAAAAATTTATCTAGTCCCCTTTTCCCATGATCAGAAGCATCAATTGTAGTAACTTTGTAGAAGCCACAAAATCTACAGCAGGAGCTAAACAATTTTCGAATCACATCTTAGGAAAGGAAAGGTGACCCTGCATGAAGCCTGAACATAAATGGAGTAATACAGATGAAGGCAATAAAAGAGGGAATACTGTGATCTCTATCCTAGGTAAGAAATACCCTTGGAGAATTACACCCTACTTAGCATGCATGTACTTACCATGATTTATACTTCCTTTGATAACGTCACATGATCTGTTCATTTTTATTTATTTTATAATTGTGCTTATTTTGGTAACTTGCTTTTTTCCATATACATAAAGGTGCTCAGGATCTGTGGTGTGCTTTATTTTTCACTACCCTTAAGCCCAGGGATACCATTGAATTTTTCCAGAATCACTCATGAGCTGTTTAGCTCGTAATGCTGTATATACTGGCACACATCATTATTTGAATTCTTTAAGCTGTCAGTAAATGTACGAGCAGTGAAAGTAGAAAAAAAGTGAAAGGAATAAAGTTTCACATATCATTAGAGTGAGGACAATGCTCACGTAGGAAGAGATCTTCGGCCATCTGCTGCCTTGTGGTTTTACTCCACTGCTTGCCAAAGTCATTGGTTGCTTTTTTACCATATATCTCCAAAATACCTCTGCCATTATGTCTACAGGATTCTGACTTTGTCTGTAAATTTATCATTTATTTATTAATTTATTTATTTGTGCAAAAGCTAACTAAACACAACTGGCCTATAAAAAAAAATGTAGCCCCACTAAAAGCTGCTTATATTTTGCCTGCTCTGGTTCCTCCTCCCCTCCCCTATCAATAAGCCTATGACATTTTTTAATAAAAGTTTTTGTACAACATACTTTGCTTTACACACAATTACATCATCAATGCATCACGCATGCTTCTTTATGATGGGAAAGGCACGTAGGGTGCTGTCCGTATCTTCCTGAAAACAACAGATTGCAGAGAAGGGCAACTAAACTAATAAAAGGAATGGAGGAGCTCAGCTATGAGGAGAGATTAGCTGAACTGAATGTATTCCCCCTTGAGAAGAGACGTATAAGGGGGGATATGAGCACCCTGTATAGAGAACTGTCTTCTCCATTATTCACTTTGGGATCATTACAAAGAACAAGAGGGCCCTCTTTGCGTCTGGAGGAAAAGAAGTTTAATCTCCGGATAAGGAAGGGATTCTTCACTGTAAGGTCTGTGAAAATGTGGAATCGGCTCCCTCAGGATACAGTTTCAGCAACTACTATAGATAGCTTTAAGAAAAAGCTGGATGATTTCTAGAAGCACAGAATATAACTGGGGATTAAGGCTTTAAAGTAAAGATAGCAGAGACTGTTGATCAAGGGAACATCCGATTGCCTCAGGGAATCAGGAAGGATTTTTTGTTTACCTGTTGAAGCAAATTGTACCAAGCTTTTTTTGCCTTCCTCTGGACCAACTATGTCCATAGGGTTTTATATCTGGGACATGTTTATTTCCCTGTTGAACTTGATGGACTTTTTTCAACCTATTCTACTATGTAACTATGTAACACTCCATATTCTCCAAATCCCCCAGCTCTGAAGCCAGCAATGGACTGACTCTTAGGAAGTATTACACAAATATCAAAATACCTCAATAGGTGAAAGTCAGTCACAGCAGTGGAGTTCCTAGGCATTCTGCATTTGCATGCAAGCTACCTAAGGTAATGGCCACATGGAAAGAACTGAAATCCAACGAATGAAAAGATTACAAGGCAGAGGAGGTAGGAAAGGGCCAATGATGATAAATCTCTTTCAGTCAGGATATAAGGTGAACTTTGGACTTGCTGAAGTATCAGAGAGAAGCCTATACAATTGTGCATATTAGGTTTAAACCATCTGATGCATTTTTACATTTCTTGAATCTTTAATGAAGTTCCTGGGTCTGCACCTTTGATGGGTCCATTATGAGGGCATTTCACTGCATAGTTTACCAAATCTTCTCCTCGAGCAGGAGGAGTAGCACGATGTAACCCTTGGGACATAAGCCCCCATTACCATGTTTAGGACCATGTCACATGAGTCTATTCATTGGCCCTTTGGTATATCTTGCCCAAGATAGCTCAAAAGATGACAAAAGAAATTTAGAAGTGGCTTCAGAATGGATTGGAAGATATTTATTCAGTTTTTTAGTTACAAACATGTCCCAGATTTTTTTCTTTAATATAAATATCGGAGCTTTGCACAATGTTGTGGGGTTATTAGTAAACTACATCAAGAAGTAATGACCAAGTCTTATTAGGAACTTTTCATACATATCTTAAACAAATTTTGTAAGAACATAAAAGATTTAGTTTTATTAAAAAAAAGAAAAAAAGAGCACAGTTCTTGATCTTGCCCACAATATCACAATAATTATATCTTTCAATACCAAACATAGACTTGATGTGATACATCAGACTAAAAAAATAGTCACAAATGGGGTGTGTAAATGTTGACAATTACAAGGTATGTCATGTATTTTGCCTAAAAACTTTTAATTGTCTCTGGAAGTTAGGAATATGTAACTATAGTGTTATCAGGATAAACAATTACCAGCAACAAGACAGGCCTATGGTGAACCGGTCATGAAAAAGGAAGCACAGAAAAGGTAGCTTAAGATCACGTACATATATCCAATTTTTCTTATGGACATCATCTAGTATGCAGACTAAGGACACATCCATTTCATGTCCCATAAGGTGGGTGACAAAAGATTATTATGCCCAAAATGCTCTTTTTCTCAGAAGGGTATGGGTGGGCTAGAACACTTATCATCATTATATTGTTGTCTGTACCCTTGTGGCAAATTTCCCTAACTGTATAGCAGCTGAACATTTGCATTGTAGATAGTGCAGCCTACATTTGCCTTATTTCAGTTTGAGGTTGGTTCACCCGAATACTCTTTTTTGAAACAAAATTGTGATTCAAAATATCTCATCCGAACCGAAGTTTACCTTACCCACTGCATGGTTGGAGCGGTAATCCACACCTACATGTCCATTACTGGACAGCAGGCACACTGCTTATAGCAATTGTAAATATCAATCAGAATTACCATTGGCCGGAGGTTGTCAGAGGTTGAAAACCATGAGCCAGTGGGAGTGCTCCCAAAACAACTATGGACTTTCTCAAGAGAAAATGTTATTAGGTAGAAAAAGTTGTCAAGGAGGAAGGAAGGCAAACGTGCTCCATTCAAAAAGTCAGGTTTACAAGGATTGTGTCGTTAATATACACAAGTATCTGAGTTATTACATAAGCTCAGTAGCAGAAATCCATAGCATGATCACACATAAAGTACACTACAGGCCAACCAACACTCCAGTATGGCTTTCATAAATTTCCCTAGATTCACTACAGTCACTAATAGCATGTTCAACCATAAACCTATCAGCAGTAAATAAAAAGGCTTGAAAGCATTCTACAAGAAACTTTATCCTGGGACATGGCTTGATAAATGTCTTACAAGACCGTAAAAATACCAACAATGATCAGTATTCCGCTATACACAGAGTTCTGCACAACATATTGAAGTGCTGTTTAAATATTATCACTTGGATAGTTCCCTGTCCGGCCCAGGCAGTTTTATGGCTGGAGATGGAAAACAGATTTGGACTATCTGTTCTGCTTAGAGAAAAATAAAATATTGTTACTAAAAATGCTCAAAGTTATTTATATTCCTATATATTCCTATAATATCCGAATATTGCTTCGGGTAAACCAATAAGCAGGGAATGATGGAAACAACACAAATAGTCAGGTAAAATCCTGCAACCTACCCGCTTGCATACTCAATCAAACATTTGTTTTTCAGCTGTTCCAATGTCCTTTTGGCAAAATATTATAATTTTTCTACATGTAGTCCTAGTTCCTACATTAAATTCCCAAACGTATTTAAGGACGCCCTCCAATTTGGTAATCCCTAAACAAAAAAGCAATAAATGAACACCTACAGCTTTAAGGCATTCCAAGCATGTTGCATGAATGATTTATGTATAAACTTTTTTATATTTCCCTCAGCTGCAGTCAGCAAAAATCCCCAATACTACACAAAAGATTTCTTGAGTTAAGTTTGCAAATGAATGAAAATTTTCCATTTTCAGGAATGCTTCCATTTGACTTGGGACAAAAACAAATTGTTGATTCAGCAGCAAAATGTTGCTGAGAAACAAGAGAAAAAAAACAACATGCTTTAATGTATTTTTTTTTAGACATGTTCCTACTCGTCCCTCTATCTCTCCCAGGAATTTAGTGAGAATGTTATATTCAGGAAGTTTGCATCTAATTTGCAAACTGTCAGGTTAAATTAAAGAAATAGTCAAAATGTCTCCATCTTTTTTCACTTGTAAGGAATGAGGAATCTATTTACAAATGTTAAAAATGTTTGTGCCTGGAGTCCAGTCCATTATTTTCCTTTGGTAAATTGACCCGATGAAAGGGAGGTGGTTGTAGTCTAAAACGGGTGAGATATAGAAGATGAGACAAGACTTAATTCCCAAGTGGTTGTATAAAGTTGCCACCCCACAAAAGATAGGAAACTTAAATGAAGAGATGAAAGCTGGGGTTTTTTTAGGCAAAATAACAATGACTGTATTGAATAATTTCACAAAATTGAACATGATACATAATACAATATAATGCAGTGTAGGGAAGAAAAGAAGTGGGAAAGTATGGTTTGATTTTTAGTCATAGGTCGTTCTAGGGAGAACATACTGTTGCTAGTGTGTTAATTCAAGAAGGGTTTGTAATTTAAGTCATCATTGAGTCCTGGGTGGTGGGTTGCTTGTAGATCCACTATCCACTTGCATTGCTGTTGTAGCAATTTGGTTTCTAGATCGCTTCCTCGTGGGTTGGCTGCAATATGTTCTAGGCCAAAAAACTTTATGGCTCGGGGATCATAGTTGTGATGTTTTGCTGTGTGTAGGCTTATTGGGGCATTGTAGTGGAACTTCAGAGGTCTGCAGTTCAGTTTCCCATGTGACCTGATTACCTCTGCAGTTCCACCATGATCTCATGTTACTATAGGTGATGAATGGGGACTTGTCCTGTAGTGCCCAGTGTTCTTCGATAGAGAAACTCTATCTAAGAACACATAGTAGTAGCACAGCCCAGCAGCACTGTACTATGTGTTCTTGGATAGAGTTTCTCTATCTAAGAATACAGGGCACTACAGGTGATGAATGGGGACAAGTTGGGAGAATCATAATGTCATTGTGGGAAAACCTGTAAAAAAAATTAGTTAAAAAAAACACAAACATTCAATAAATTACTTCAAAATTAATTTTTTTTTTTTACATTTACTGTTGAATCCCGTGTTTTTCAGGTCAAGTCTATCCGAATTTGAACAGTCATATTCGGGTTGAATATAAGGACAACCTGAATTTGAACACCAACACTAGTCTTTACGCCTATGAGAACTAAATAGGTATGATCATACACTGTATTATACTGTATTACGTATCATGTTCAATTTTGTGAAAATTATTCAATATAATCATTGTTATTTTGCCTTAAAAAAAACAGCTATCTTCTCCTTATTTAAGTCCAAAACAGGTGAGCCTGGTGTGACAACATTGCTCCTGCTCCTGAATAGATGCAGAATATTGGATGAGCATTGTCACCGTAGGGCAGGAAGTGTATTACTGGCAGGATCCCTAGGTCAGGGTGAAGAATAAAAGAGACTGAACAAAGCAAAATAATGCAGCTACTGCATTTGTGTTTCTTAGGTTTAGATACACTTCATATAACTAAATTTGTGGACCATTTGTAGGAAAGGTGTATGACACCTTTCATTAATGATTGTGCAGCAATTAAAGCTTTATAATATACACATGAAATGTACCACCATTTCTCTTGGTTTAAGGAGAAGAACACTGGGCTGAATGTCATCTTTTAGCCAGATTCAGCCTCAGGTAACAGCAATTTCCCTGAACTCTCAATGACATTAATAGTTTTCCCCATTCAGTAAAAGCACAAGTTCTCGGCTTACTTCATCTTGTTACTGTAACGTTGGGAGTTGTGTTCTTGGAGAGCAGCCAGACGTTTCTGTGTGGCATTTCCACTACAATTGACAGAAATGTCTTTTGTCTTGCGGCTGTTATTGCCAGTCATAGTAAAAGCAGATTACACTTCCCTGCTCACTGTTGTCTCTTTAGAGCCTTCACAACCATTAACATCACTGCGCCTCACTTCTACCTCCTGGGAGTGCTTGAAATCCTGCAATTCATTCTGGCAAATTACTCGATTGACCTATTCGATTGACTGAACAAAATTTGAGGTTTTCATTGTAATATCTGTTTTAAAATATCTTTACTTATACGTAGTGAGCACAAATGCAAAAATGTCTGCCTTAAGGGTTGGGTTTGATATACAATAAATATATATAGGGCTTACCAATTAGATCCTGAATTGTTTTTGGAGGATTATTGGGAGTCATCTGGAAGAAAGGTATATCTATGCCAAGTGTTGCCCCAGTATCTGTGATGATGATGAGAAGAAGGAGAAAATTACATAGTTAGCGTCTAAGTTTTCTGAATTACATATATGTATTATTATGTTTGGTCACGTTAGCAAGTCTTTTGCTGATAGCAATGGCAAAAAAAAAAATTAAAAACATTTGCCTAGTTTTATGCGGTCTGTGCCTTGCTGTCTGGAGGTGCAAGTTGGTGCTTCTCCAATGGTGAGAGATATTTAAAGCCTTTCTTCAAGCAAAGGATCAATTCTATGGAGCGACACCATAAAACATTATTTCTTCTGTATTGGCCAATTTCTGGTAAATTGTGACCAGTAACAGGATGACTGCTTCATCATGGGCCTTAGCAGCATGAACAAATGCAGGGCTTTGTTTGTCTTTCTGACTTGTATTACATTATAAATTTACATTTAAATGCTTCTTACAGAAGTTCTCCCAACTGGAGCGCTTATTTTAAAAATGCCTCTGCATCTACTGTTCCTTAAGGACATTGAAAAACCAAACAAAAATTCTCTGGCATGTAAAAAAACGACAGCAAATAAACAAAAGAACAAACAAGGAAATGCGCTGGCAGTAACCGCACAGCCCGCGATACCTGCTTCCCCGTCTTTTGGCGGGAGTCCCAGGGCACAGCTGCTGACCCCAGGCTTGTCCTGGTTATGTTACATTTACAGCTGGATTTTATACAGCAGATGCAACAGGTTGGAATGAATGTCAGAAGCTCCCTGCCTGTTCTCATTGTCTCACTGTGGAAAAATCAGGCTGATGTTTCAATGTCTCTTTGTCTGCTCGTATATAACCCATCAGTGTTCTGTGAATGGGGTGGGGAAGGCTTCTACCATTAAAAAGATAAAATAAAAAGTATTTGCAGACAGCAATGAAAGCTGAACCCCAGGCCAACAGCTAAATATACAGTTGAGATATACATATATGAACTCTTCTCTCTGTCCAAAGATTTGTTCTTCTGATTTTGTTGTTCTGCCTCTTGTCATTCATAAAGATTTAGTCACCAAAGTAAAGGGGGTTACACTACTTCTCCTGAGATATTTAATACAGTGGTATCATTTCCCTTCCTTGCATGCTGAATTAACAGTGAAGAATAAGCAATGTAATGTAATGTAATGATAAGCAATGTAATAATAAGCCATCATCCCTGCTCCCTCTGAGGATGTCGCCAGGATCACTTGCACCTCCTACTAAATCAATCAATAGGATCTTACTGTTTAGTTTAGTATAAATGAGAGCATAGGAAAATTTGATTCTTTCCTTCATAGCAGTGTCCTTTACCCAAAAAGGATACTGTAATCCCGAGCCCGACGTGTTTCGCCGGTTTAGGCTTCCTCAGGGGATTAGTGGAAAACCAGTGACAATACCATTCAGTTGCAAAAGATTCCTCTTTGTTTTACCACTGTATATACTTTGTGCAATCACATATAAAAGTTTGAGCAGCATCAATTTCCCTGCTGTTCTCTCCTTTGTGTTTATTATAATAACCCAATGGGCCTGACTCTCAACAATAGTCTTTGGTTTGGGGACACCCACCCTCTTTACCAGTACCATCTTGGATTTATTTGATATCTGTTTTGATTGAATGATGAATCCTAATAGTTTCTGTAAATCTAGTTTCAGATCTGCAGTAGGAACAGGTGTCCCTGCATGGCTCCCAAGGACTGGCAACCTGCCAACACTACTGTGAAGCTGTAAAGTAATGGGTGGAACTGAACCACTCACTTCTGCCCAATTTATTCTCTAAGGAAGCAGTTCGGTGGCATGAAGAAGTAATAACTGCTCTGCAACGTCACCGACAGCCAAAGTCAGACCTATGCTCAACCATCTACAACATGCCAAACAAAAAAAAAAGTTATACTTTGTCTCGAAGCTTCATTTTGAACAGATCTTAATGCTTGCTTTTAGAATGAAAAATGAGAATACATAGACAACTTGACTACACTTCTAGGCAAACCTTGTAACCAGAGAGAACATAAAGATCGAATATTTGGTTGTGTCATTACAGATACTCCGAGCTACACAGCAAATCGATCTTTTACAAATAATACCCTTATGACTTTTTATTAGGACATTTTAAGACCATGAGCATGTGTTTAGTAACAAGATACCCCAGATTAATGAGGACGCTTAATAGCAGAGTATAATGATCTCATTAAAGAATTATCACAAAGACTAGACAATGCAAGTGCGGTTCCATCACACAACAACCCCCAAGCGTGATTAATGTTCGGATTATTTTTATAGGCTCCGATCTTACTTTAATTAGGCTGAGGTTTTACTCTCCAATTAGCTTCAGCTACATCTGTCAGTTCACAAAGCCAAGAAAGAAACAGATAAAATGGCAAACAGGCCAGCAAATGGTAAGTGTTACAAAGTGGTGGCCTGGCGCTCTCGTACACAGCTGCACAGGACACGTAATAACGACTGCACAACCATTCCAAATGCCGCACAATTTAAAACTCAGTCTATCTCTTACAGCTTCGGCTGGGAGATCTTGAACATATTAGTCCCTCACATACATCATGATCTGGGCTATAATCATTTTGTTGCTTTTGGCAGGATGTATATTTCAATAACAGTGAAATATGTCACAGAACATAAAACTACGAAAAGTTTTCATTTTCCCTCCTTCCCCTCCTGGTATACTGTGTGTATATATACTTTTCGTGATGTTTCCATGATATGCTCTTATTTTTTTTCCTACAGCTTAGCTAGAATCTGAAATAATTCAAAAAGGTTTAAAGAAATTAATGAACTCATCTAAAAACAAGCAGCTTCTTATTAAAATAACACTTTTTTTTGGGGGGGGGGGTTTGGTCATTAGTAAAAATGTATTTTCTACTTGCATTGCAGTTTTTAAAATAAACAAAATGTAAAGTACTTGCACTTTTATTTTCAAAAGCAATTCCAGGCAACCAGCGTAACTAATCAAGTAACATTTAATGCTATCCAATTACAGCTATACCAAAGTCCAAAAATTAATTCCAAGGAATCTAAGTTCATCCCTATTTCTCTGCAACCAGAATATAGAGAGCATCTCCTATGGTTGCTGGGAGGCTACTGAGATCCTGTGCTGTTTAAAGCAGACCTTACCATAAAATAGAGGATATGCTAACACTTTTTAAAAAACCCTCCTTAAAAGGAACCTGAAGTTATAAGTAAACACACCTTCCCTCTGTCTTCCACATCTTTGGGCACAATGTCGCCTTTTTTGCAGGATTCCCGAAGAAAGCAGAGCAAGCAGAACCTCATAAGAAGATTCTAGACCACGAGAACCTTCTCTCTAGATTTTAGCCAATCTGCCAATTTCCACTGGAATCTTACCACAAGGTCCTCTTCCAGGTACTGTAGGTGAAAGAGCAAAGGTTAGTAGTATAATTCTTTTTAATTTCCATATTGGTATTTTATTATGAAAAAAAAAATGGAGGGTAAACAATACCAAATGAGTCAACATGGATAGACAGTGGACAACAACAGAAGGGGAAGGGAAATCAAGAATACTCAGCGTAACAATAAAGATACATAGATCAGATGTGCTATGAGTCCAAAATACCAGGAAATGTATTCCATTAAGTCCACCAAGTCCAAAATATTAAAAATGAGTTGAGAACTATTACTTAGGAACTGAGCATTGCATAAAAAGCATCCATTAGCTGGGTATACCTGGCTGTTATAGGTAGGCATAAACATTGTAAACCATAAAGAATAAAAGATACACAGAATATAGACCAGCATAATCAATTAAGAGATGCTTAAGTAATGTAGCCATGGTTCCCATGTGCCATTAATGGCTCTCGCCTTGTCATTCAAACTGTAGATAATTTGTCATCTCTTATTAGATACATCTTTTACTCAATGAGAGTTGCTAATTTGTGAAGGGGACGGTAGCCCTGAGAGTGTTAGTGGAAGGTTTGCTTTAATGCCCTGTGTCTGTCCCCATGCAACACCAATCACATCCAAACTAAACTTTTAAAGTAGATTGGTATCTGTTCAAATAACTTAGGAAATGTAATTGTGGTTGCTAATTGTGGGTTCTCTCCCATTTCTACTTCGTCTGGTGTCGATCAGTTCTGAATGGCGTAAATAATGACTGCCTTCTGTTGGTCCAGGGCAACTTAATCACATACAACTTGGTGGAGGGATCTTGACACCCTGGGTATGCAGAAAGTGGGATCCAATGCAGACCTGAAGAGGGACTAGTGCCCTTTTCCAGGGAGATAGATACATAAAAAGGTACACAGACCTTGTAGTGTTTTGATTCAGGCTTTAGTTTGAATTTACATGGAGCAGCTATGGTGCGGTGACCTGGCGGCTGCTCTGTCCCTCTAAACTTTGCTATCACAAGCTCCTACCCATGACTGTGGCAAAACATAGCTACACAGACTTGCATTCCCCCTTTATAACACCCCTACCTGTTTTTTGATACCCACTTACCACTTTACCAATTAAACCCCAAAAAAACACACCACCATATGTTGGTTAAATGGCCCGTTGGCCTTTTATTATAACAAAATATTAACTTTATTATTATTAAATAACAATATAAATAACACATATAAATAACCAATGTAAATATAAACATCAATATAATCAAGTGTCAAAAAATATTAGACACATAATAACAATAAATTAACTGTAAATAAACTTTAAATAACGATTAAATAAAAATTAAACATAAACAGTTAAACATAAACAACACTGACTCTCCAACTTCAGCTTTACTGGTTGCTGGTCTTCGAAGGCCACCACATTATACTTTTTGGGTCTACACCTTAACCACAATCGCTCCCAGCCGCCCATTCTCCCAGCTCAGGAACAATATATACCTTCCATTTCTGTGCAAACCCCCCCAACAATTTCCACCGAACACCAATAACCAGAAAAAGGAACTCATTCCATAACTATTGTCAACTGCCTACACCCCAGGTCTAACCAAACAACACAATATTGCCACATGCTAACCTTACCAACCACTCAAGAGAAAATTTTCTCTCCACATCGTCTGTTATAAAATGGACCCCCACTTCCTCTTTCCGACCTTTTAACTCTTCTGACCCCTCCTATACCTCTGTCTCCTTAACTCCACCTTGCTCACTTCCGAGCCGTGTGCTCGTTGTCTGCCCAGTCATGTCGGCCTTCCCCTATGCTCACACGTTACAGCCCTAACTCTAAATGAGTAGGAGCTTTTGCTGCTAAGGATAGCAAAGCCATATGGTGCATAGTGGTTCGATGTAAATTGAGCTCTAATAAAAAAAAATAATAATTAAAAAATAAAAAGTGCATGATGAAAGGACATGGTTTATTCTTACACACTTTTTACATTTTTCCACATCAAGTTCCTTTTCAGTTCTCAATGCTCAGTCACATGGTATCTAACATTTGGTGCTGGAAAATACTCCTATGCCAGATCTTGTGACTGCAGATTTGAAAAGTTAGTAGGTAGTCATGTAAAATGCACTGTGTGTTGTTGACTGTGGATCTTATCAATGTTTATTTTGTATTATCTCTTAGGGCATTTAAAACCTGGCCTAGTGACCTAAAGCTTGAGAGTTCCCTGTGATTGGAGAAGGTAGCACAGGGGGCCATCTTGGATCTCCTGACACCAGCAAAGAAAAGGTCCTCATCACCAGGGGAAATTAAAGAAAAAACAATAAGACTTGCTTTTCCAGGAGAAAGGGTTTCTATCAAAGTGTTAGGAAAAAAACTTTTTTTGTTACAGAGTCCCATCTGTAACAAAGTTTTATTACCTGTAAATCCTGCTAGAATATCTGTTGTTCTTCCACTTTCTGTAATGGAGTGATAATGTTCATTCATTCTAAAGTGAAAGTGCACAGCAGCATTGTCACTCTTTAGTCAAAATAGTCTTTTGGTTGTACATATAGGCCCTGATTTATTAAAGTTCTCCAAGGCTGGAGAGAATACATTTTCATCAAAGAAGCTGGGTGATCCAGCAAACCTGGGATGGATCTGGTCCAGGATTGAAAACATTTGCTAACAAATAACTAATGACTTTTAGGAAATCCATTCCAGGTTTGCTGGATTACCCAGTTTCACTGATGAAAGTGTATTCTCTCCATTCCCTCCCCCCTTATAAAACACCTGTGGAAGGAGGTAGATATTATATTAACCTTTGCTACAGATTCTGTGGTGGAAAGGGTGATGTGATAGTCATTCCGATGAGAAATCAGAGAATGGTTAGCATTTAATAAATTAGGAGAAGATGCTGACGCACAGTGCTAGGAGGGTCTTCTCGGTGAGATTTTCAGTATTCTTCATTCCCCAAGATCTCACCAGAAAAAGGATGATGATACACTTAGCAATTAAAAAAAAAAAACATTTATGCAATACACAGCGCTGCATAGTAAGTTAGTGCTTTAAAAATAAAATGTAATTATAACATATAGTAAAACAGTATATTCTACATCAATTAACTTTTACATGTTTAAATTCTGCAAAAATATGAAAAAAAATCAATATCTGATTGTAGCTTTGGACAACATTGCTATTTCCTTTTATACTAGTTTCTTTTAAATAGGAATTTGCAATATCAAAGACAATCTTTTTACAAGTTTTTAGATTCAGTATTTCAAGAATTCTGTGTTAAATGCAAAGTAACTATCTCTCCACGGAGGAACACATTTCACAAGATAGCTGAAATACAAAAGGGGTTTATGACGCTGGCCTTATCATATGGCGTGTTTTACATTCTTTAAAAATGTTTCTTTAAAATATTATTATCCTTTAAATGTTGTTGTAACACTTCAGAAAATCCAGTGGTCTAGAGGGAAGTTTAATGTTTGCTGTTCTGGGATCATTTCAATCCATGCATGGAAAGGGACAAAATCACTTTTAAGTCTGCCTGTAGGAAATCTACCTTGGCAAGTCGACAAGCAGAATTAGTTATTAAAGGCGTACCCAAGAATAAAGACACCTCTGTAAGAATACCACAAAAAGATTTTACATTACCATGTGTAGTAGAGGAACAAAGAATGAAACAATGGAGAACAGATTTGATATGAAATTGCTGTGCTAATGGAATGCTGAGCTCTAAGCAGCTATAAAAAGTAATGTTGTTATGGATTCTTTAGAGTGTATTCATTTAAATGCAATTTCAGCAAGTGTCTGCATTTGTCTCAGCTTCTTTTAACGCCTTGAACAACAGCAATGAGATTTTGGGAGGGAAGGTTAGCATTAAAAGCCAATTGGACTTTGTGCGCACATGTGTTAAAAGTGACCAGAAAAAACAATTATGAGAACCAATTACTATGGTCCTTTTCTTTTACTGTCCAACACGCTGGGATGTTACTTTAAACAGCATATGTTGCTTACACAGTAGAAGTCAAAGATCTAGATATTTTCTACCTTCTGTTTTCTACCCTTTGTTAGACAAAACTGCTTGCACAGAATTAAAAATCAGAACGTGGACCAATCACCAAAATCAAGAGCATACAACTCTTCTCTGGCTTTAAAAAAATTGTTAGAATTACAATTGGAGCACCCACATATGTGCAATGAGAGCAGCCCTCTTTTTTTCTTAGCAGGTTATGTCAGCCGATCTCTCTCCTGCGCAGTGCAAGATGAGGTGATGTAGCCAGGAGAAAGTGGAGGATGGATGGATGGAGGAAGATGATGGCGCCAGGACGAAGAAGGATTACAGGATAGCGCAGGATTCAATCCAGAGAAGTCAGGGTAAGTATGTTTTTGTAAAATTTAGTTCCACTTTAAGCTAGTAGCACTGTTCCCAATCATGTTCAGTATACTGCAAATGAAAATAAACCTGCACCAATCTCACTCTGCGCATGCTCAGGTTCCCAATGATGATGTGACATCTGTTATCATTTTTATGAGATCAGGGGCCTCCGCCAGCACCCTGTGTAGATATAGGTATCCCCTCCTGGGATTGAACCAGGATTACCCTTCAATCCTTTTTGCCGTTGTAGAATGGAGGGGCAATTTAAAAAAAAATTAAAATAATTTTACAAATATTTTTTGCCCACTTTATGATAAAAGTATAGACTTAGAAACATGTCAGACAAAGCAATATAGGACAGCATTTTACTGGCAATGAGCTTCAGATCTGATCATCTTTATGATTGATGTTATTCTTAAACTCATTAGATGGCAATTAGATGATCAGGCAAAATGGGGCTTCCAATGTTTTGTGGTTTCTGTAGCAGTCTGCTGGTACCCACATCCATGAGGATCTGGCCAAAATTCTCCAGGAAAGGATTATCTCATATCTTCGGGTTCCTTAGAAAGTATGCAGAGGCTTTTCTCTATTTATGAATTTATTTTCCTTGTTTTTATATGAAAGAAGGAATAGCAAAAGACATCAGATTTTTTTTTGTTTATGTCCCTTCTGGGGACATAAACCCTTTTCCTCTTTATGTCCCAGAAACCCAAGAGGAAGAGAAATTCCTAAAAATTGGAAAATCCTCTCTTGAAAAGTTATCATAACAAGTTATCCATCTGAATATTTCCCCTCTCCTCATATTTCTGCATCAAACAAATGGATTTTCAAAACGTGTGTGTGTCCTGGAGATGATTGAGTAGTAAGGATGAATCTCCCTTATCGTCTCTCAAACCAAACCGACCAAAAGGTCTACTGTAACCTCCTCCTTTCTGGTATTCCACTAACCCGACTCTCTCCTCTACAATCTATTATGAATGCTGCAGCCAGACTCATCCATCCTTCCCACCACTCTTCTTCTGCTGCATGTCTTTGCAGATCTCTTCATTGGCTTCCATTTCACCTTAGAATCGAATTCATCTCATGTGCTTTGACTTCAAATCCCTCCACAGTTCTTGTCCCCTATACTCACTGACCCAATAGTAAAATACCCCCCTAGTCACTTTCTTGGGTCCTCCAATGCCCTACTAAAGACTTTTCTAGAGCTGACTCTATGGATTGGTCTTCCTTGTCCAATTAGGCTTGCTCTTTTCACATTTAAAAGAGTCCTTTAAACCCATCTTTTCATATCTTTTCAACTTTGCATATTCTATCCAAAACTGCATTGATTCTCCACTAGAGAGGTTTTGCTTGAGTTCAAGTTCACTGCCTTTATAAAAGACCCCTATGTGTGCAAATTACACCGACCACCAATAATTCACCTCATCGTTCTGGACAAATTGGGGTTCAGGTAAGGGAAGCAGACAGGGTAGCATAGTATGACAGTTATGGATTTGTGACAGTTTTAAATTTAGGGCCCCCATCCCCATGTTCTTTGCTATGTAAGTGGTCCCAGGGGTCCCCAATTTGCATGTTCAATTTATAGTCCTAGGAGCACCACTTGCTTTTGAAACTTAACCCTACTGTTGAATTAAAATGAACTGTGAGTGTCAGGTGACTTTAAGGGCATCATCTTCAAATCTCCCATATGGTTTAGCACAGCGGTCGCTAACAGGTGGTCCGCAAGAACATTTTGGTGGACAGGAGAAGGACTCCGCCTGGGGGGGGGCGGGGGGCGCCGGGGGGGGGGGGGGGGGGGGGGGGGCCCCCCCCCCGGCGCACCGGCCGGTGCCGCGGATCATGTCACCCGTACAGATTGTAGGCTCAGGGCGGTGGCCAGGTTGTGTCTCTGGAGTAGGTGGGTTCTGGCAATATGACATCACTATGGGGGAAGTTCCTTCCCCTTTGAGTGACACACGGCTCCCGGTGCATGCGTGGTCCAAAAAGTTTGGCAACCACTGGTCTAGAGATTAGGATTCCTGGTTTTCACCCCCGCGGTCCGAGTTCGACTGCCAGTATGGGAAGATTGTGTGTTTTTTTCTCCATTACTTTTTGAATTTTTCCTAATACTAAACAAACAAAATAAGAGCTAGAGAAATGAAATATTCTACGTTGCTCACTCTGGGATTTGCCACTTTGAAAGTGGCATATGGCCTAGGTTCCTAAAATGAGATAAGGGGTTGCAAAAAAAGAACTCCTATACGTGGGATTATCAACAGGGCTGACATATATACCTCGTACCATTGATGCAGGCCCATCATTAAACTTTTGCCCTTTTATTTGTAGATACATTCATGTCCACAGGATATATGCAAAAACTTTTGCATACACATTTAAAGAGGTTCCACTAAAGAGATACACAAAAGAGGCTACCCCATTGGCAACACTGCTTGATGTCCTTTTTTTTTAACCTCAAAACATGTATTGGGTCAGATATCAAGGGGCACTTTTCATTAAACGAATAGCGCTATTCATAGATGAGAAAATATAAGCAAGAAGTGAGAGAGCTTGGTACAAGAGGCAATTCATGACATGTGTCAAGATAAATGGCTCAAGAATAAAATTACAATTTTATACTGTATAGTAATTAATAGCATAACAAATAACATTTCATAGTTTGCAATTCATTGACTGTAAACTGTTTGCACTCAGAAACAATGTATATGTTTGTTTAAAAGAACACATATCACATATCGAGGCTGATCTAAAACTCTGGAAAAAAAGCTAAAAACACAGATGAAATGCAATTATGTGAGTTTAATTTTATTCTTAAATTCTGTGCCCTGCCATGCAATACAGCTGCATCTAGCAGTGCAGGAGACCTCTATTGATCTGCTGCAATCATTTATAGGCCTTGTTCCTACCTAGCTTATGAATGAACACTGAAAAGAGAAGTGGCAAACTGATAAGCTCATCACACTTCTCTGTCTATCAGCCTGTTCCATGTTGGCACATAAGCACTGCATTACAACTGACGGTTTCTATGTGCTTTTTTTTTTTTCCTAGAGAAAGTTCCGGATACCAAGTGAAAAATTAAGCAACACATTGGTATGTTAGTCTCAGACCCCTTGCTGCACCACTTTTCCTTTCCTTCAGAAATCATTCTGCCTCCTTCATCCTTTATGCTCCAGTGACCTTCCTGTGTCCATAACCTTTTGTGCTTCAGTAAAATGTTTTACCCTCCTTGTTTTGTGACCCTTGTTCATCAGTGGCCCTTTCTGACTCTGTGATCCGATACCCCTGCATAAGTGTCTTTCCAGTTACTGAGTTCTGCTTATGTCTAACCAGGCTGGCTCACTATCTGCCCCCACCATCAGCCTGTCCCAGGATCTGGTATTACCTGTTGCCTTATCAGCTACTTTTTGCACCAGTGAGTCAAAGGGCCAGATCCTGGTACATTCACCAGTACACTCCATCATTGTGGGGCGCTGTGGTGAGATTCTAGTGAGTGTGCTTAGACTTTGTGCCCATGCTAGGACCTAAAATCTGTACTGCACAAACCCTAAATGCTGTTTACTTTGTTCGGGGGGCAACAATGCTGCACTGCTCCTGATTCCAGAGCAGAGTTGTCACTCTTATGTAGGATGTGCCCCCGTCCACTCAAATGAGATTGAAAACTGTCCTTGGGGGTGTGGCTTTAAGCATTGTTACTGCTGATTTGCAAGCCTGTAGCCTATCAGCACCCAGCCATACCTAGACCCACCCAACGCATTCTGGATTGGCAGAACTGATGGTGCTCCTGAAACCTTCCGCACTTTCTGGAAATCAGATCACGTGAGACATATTTGGAGTAGGATTTAACTTACAGAGAGTAAAGGATTTTTTTTCTTTACAAATCTTGTATATCACATAGTAACTGGATGTGGTATTTGTTTAACCTTCCTAGCAGTAACCCCAAGTGTGACTCGGGGTAGAAAAAAGTTGCTAGAAGCGGTAACCCCGAGTCACACTCGGGGTAGGTAATCCTATGGAAGTAATAGTAAATACAGCGCTTACAATGTACCGCTTTTAGACATATAAAACCGGAAAGAAATGAACCGCTCAAACTGTCCTTCAGGAACCTTTAGTTATACTTTAAACAACATTGTCCTCTCCTCCTTTGTCATTGTTTGTACCTGTCCATCATTTTGCCTATTTTTTTTTTTAAACATTTTATTTTTATTTTTAACACATTAAAACAGTGCAGAACAATATTGTAAACTAATCAAGGGGAGTAGGGGGAAATATTCAGGGGACATCAGAGGAAATGGGGGGGTCAAAATGCAACCCCTATTTAATGTACAACGCTGTGTAATATGTTGCCGCTATACAAATACTTTTTATTAATAATAATAATTTTGAAAAATGTTGCATGACACAAATTTTTGAGCAATGCTCTATGGAAATCTAAAGCATCCAGAATCTGAACCAGACACTCCCTTCTTTTCTTCTGAAGGGTGGCTTCCGTACCGGGGCACTGTTTCTTTTCAACATTTGGAGCTAAATCACGAGGTTATTGCAATTCCATCAGTCGGCATATGCTTAATTTCCTGTGCATCCTCGGTAGAGCAGAGACTGGGGAACACAGAAACCCAGCTTGGACTATTTTCTCACATAGCAAGACAGGAAAAGAAGCTCTATAAGTCATACAGCAGATGTAAACCATTAGGCTTTTTTTTTAGGTCTTGTAGTGGAACTGCATGAGATGATCCCTTTTTAACTTGAACCCGCTCTATGTTTTCTTAGATCCTTCATCAGTCTCCGAGTGACCGTCTCTTTCTGTAACACCTTCGGTTTCACTACCAAGACCAAAAAAAATAATTCAGAACAGAAGTTACTTTCATTGTACGTGATTAGTAACAACGCCTGGTTAACAAGATAATAGCAATCAATAAATAAATAGCAACAAAGAATTAACAATTAAAAATGTTGTAGGTTTATAGGTATTTTTTTAATTTAATTTTATTTATTTGATATAAAATAAATAAAAATGTAAAATATATTTGCACGCAGAATATAAAATACAGGCCCAAGGCAATTTCTACTTTAACGTGATTCCTGTACACAGCCATATTAATCATAATTTTTGTACAAAATTACACACTTTACATGACATACATATTATTCCAATAAAATTATTTTGTACCATAACATTATTTAATAATTGTGGTCACAAAATACAGCAACATTGGTTTGTTGTGTTTTCTTTTATGTGTCTGTTATCCTTTGGCAAAATTTGGTTTCTAATTCTTTACAGAAACTTTCCAGCCCAGTCTAGCTACCGGGAATAATTCTACTTTCCAGATCTATTCTTTTAGAAAAGCCCTGTTAACAAAAAACACTAATTATTTATTAAAATAAGAATAATTGGAAAGTTTATACCTGAGGCATATAAATAAAAGATTTTCATAACAGTCTTTTCTGTTATTCCTTAAACTAAATTTTAACTTTATTTTTGGCTGCATGTCATCTCTTTTAACCATTTCCTATTTTCATTCTTTTTCTTATATATCATTTATTTTCTTCATTGCGTGATTTTTACCAGCCTGGTCAGTCTATAATGAATGTGTTGCCAATATTATATTATATAAAGAAAAAAAGATCATATGGCTGGATATTCCTTTAAAAGTGTAAACCTTATTTATGTTCAGCATTTATGGTATTGTATCAATTATTAAAAAAATATTTATTATTGTTATATAGCTCAAAAGGCCAGTTTTCTAAATTTTTACAAGCTGTAACCCTTTGGGATGTGGTACCATATAATGGGCTTATGACATTTATCTCATCTATGTTTGACCATTACAAAATGTAGTATAGTATGCATTAGATTGTGAGCCCCTAAGGGACAGCTAGTGACATGACTATGGACTTTCAAAAGCAATGCGTAATATATCCGCAACATATAAATACTGTGTAATATTAATTATAAAATTAGTATGGCTTTTGCTTTAAGACTTTATGGACACCAAAATATTCATTTAATAGGTTTTTGTGCAGTACATCATTTTTTACTAACAATACTTCCAAAAGCATAAAAGGTATACATTACCATTGTAATACAAAAATCATCTTATATCTGATTATAGGCTGTAAATATTAAATACAAGCATATTTAATAGGGTCTCTCAACCATTAAAGATCTTTGGTTACCACTATACAAATTAGTTTTGTTTTTCAATCATACTTTTTATTATTAACTAAAATAAGTAATATCTAGAGTACAATAATAAATATAAATAATAAATAAAATAAACATAATTTATATTACAAAAATGATGCAATGGTTTATTTTTTACATACTTAGAATTATATATATAAATAACCATAATTAATGACTCAGAGACATCCGAGGGAAATAAATCCCAGTTCTCCATGTTTTCTTTTTGTCAAACTTTGAAGCTTGGCTTGGGGTCCATTTAGTCTTGGGGCTCAGTCATAGATCACTCTGTAACTTTAATGGGTAGTCTGAGCCAGCGTGCCTTTATGATTTATGTCCTAGGTTGCTCGCTTGCTCTAATATTGAAACCTTCTTGTGCTATGTCTAAGTTAAATAAACCATGTACAAGAGTTTTGTGTGACCGAGTGCAAACAGTTAAAGTGAATGGGGGAATATTATAAACTGCTGTTGGACAAGCACATGTTTAAGAAGGAAATGTGTCACTGTTTTTTTGGCAGTTGCAGTCCCACAGTGTACAGTACACACAGAGAACTATTTGATCCACACTCACAACACCTTTTGAGACCACCCAAGCTACACTTAAGACTTAAGACACTGTACACATCCATGAATATGAGTGTAGAAGTTGTAACTATTACACTTTTTTTAACTTACCACATTTTCTTAGGCTTTCTCTTGCTTGATACTATTTATATTTGTAACGCCTCCAAGTTAATGTCTTGAAGTACGGTCCTATTACAGAGGAACTAAACCTAAATAGGAGAAAATTGTGAGCAGGCAGGTTTAATATTGCAGAAGCATCCCTTCTACAATTAAAGACATTTACACCTCTTTGCAATGTTTGTGAGCAGCTCAGTGTATGTAGTTGGCGAAGTTAGTTGCCGGGAATGAATGAACTCCCATGCACATGTGGGTAAGTTATGACAATCTGGCCTGGCCAAACAAGATGGCCAAGGATTCCAAACTTTGAAGAGGATGGGGTGAAGATGCTAGCACCCCTGAAGTGTGAGGAGACATCAGCGTAATTAAAAAAAATTGCAATCAGGCAGGTATGTTTATTTTATTGCAGAAGTGGACATCGCTTATCTCTTTTGCAAAAATAACCCACCAGCTTGCAATTTTTTACTATTTAAGTTTAGTTCCATGCTAAATATATATTTTATATTAAAGGATTTTACCTAAAGTTCCTATTTCAGACAAAACATTAAATTTTATTACGGATCTTGCTGGAATGTTAACATTCATTTATTACTATGATTAAAACCTAGGTGTGTTCTAATACCTGAGTTGGAGAATAAACTCCGCTTCACTTCACCTAAAATGCAAACATTGATTTTGATGAAACTCCACCTACACAGAAAGAACAACTTAAAGCAGAACTAAACCTCCACAACTCACCTATCCCTGTTCCATAGCAGGATGTCACCATCTTCCTTCTTTTCTTCATCCTAGAGACTTTCCGGATTGGCCATGGCGGGATGATGTAATTTTCGTGCAGGATTTAATTCACTCCATGCACATACAAAGGAAGCCAGTTCTCCAGCGCAATCAGGCAGGTAAGATGGATTATTGCAGAAGAGACATCACCTGTCCCTTTCTGCAACAACCACCTGCATGATCCTGGATGTTGCAAAGTGAGATTTTAGTTCTATCTAAAGTTGGCCTGAACTGAAAAAAAGTAAAGAACATCTACAAAATTTGCAAGCATCAATTACATGTATTCAGTACCCTGAAATATTTATCTTTCCTTTTGAAAGTCACCTTAATATTAACACCTCTCGTGCTATGAGATCTAAATGCCTCATGATAGTGTCATAAGATTTGGTAAAATGACTGTTGCATTGCTAACTGTTCTTCTTGCTTGGACCCACCCCTCTCACCATCTCCATTACATTCCAAGGGGGGTTTTGCAGTTCACCAGGGTACAAATCAGACATAGTCATCAACACTGCTTGAAGTTCAGGATAGTTAGGATCTCATTGGATTCTGGAAGAACCAAAGGGTGTTTTTCTGTACTTGCAGCATTTTAACATTTTTAAGCAATTGCATCTGCAAGTACTTGCAGCATTTAAGGCATTTACCCAAACAATATTATTTGCTGGAAAATGGCTTTTCCCATGTACATGAGTGAAATTTAATTCCCTAATAATCAACTGTATTTGGAGGCCTTCACTTGCACAGTACATTTGTACTGTAGTAAAATGAATTAAAGAACGCTGACAGTAGGGCTACGTAAACACGGGCAATAATTGTTGTTGGAAAGGATTTTCACGATCCTTACCAATGACAAAAGACTGCATGATGCTCTATGGAGAAGGGAGGGGGAGAACGACAGAGCAGATGACGAAACGACGAGCGATGTACACGATATAGTAAATAGCATGAGTTAAAACACTTAATTAAATATTATTATTATCAATATCAACAAAGGACAATCTTTAGAATATAATGTGTGTATTCCAAGTTAACGATGATTACATTTTCCAAACTAAACTGTGGCTGATTGATGCAGTCCATCCCATAGATCAATGATGCCCAACCTACGGCTTGCTGAGCTGTCATATCCGGCCCTGTCCTCATTCCCTCTCTGCTTGTTGTCCTGCAGGGGATGGGGCGCTCGCATCTCCCATGTTTCTGTATGAGATTGTGTTACCAGGAGAAGGAGCTGCTCCCAGCCCACCTTGTACTGTCAGATTATCCCAGCAGCATGAGAGCTGTGTCTGTTTTCATGCTGCTGTCATTATCCCCATGTATAAATATCTTCTTTACTGATTACACTGGTCAACAAACATTTTCTTGCTAAACAGATTAAAGTCATTTTAGGTTATGTTTGATGCACAGATTCCATATATGATACTGGATTTGCTAGACTGGCTCTGATTTTTGAAATAATGACCTCAATAATAACCTCATAGAAAACTAATGAAACTTAAACTTTTAACCCCACACAGGCCATGCGGTCCCCCTCTTCACCTTCCACCAAGCTTTCCCCTGAACTTTTAACCCCAACGTTCCATCATATTAAATCATTGAGCTCTTCTTGGGAGAACTGCTGGTTTGATTAAACACTTCCTTCATATTTACTTCCTCTGTTAAGTCCTGGATTACACTCCAAACCCTGTATATCCTCCATGTTGGATACAAGAATATCAGGGAGTGTACACAGGGGACCCTAAGAGCTGCTACTAAACCAAATTTAGTGTAAAATTCAAATAAGGGGGGCTTTTTCAAGACCAGGGTCCCCAAATTGAGCTTGCACGTTGGGGACACCTTGGGGGCCACTCTCATGGCAATGAACATTGCTCTGCGCTGCCCCTTGGAGTTCTCAAAAGTTCAAGGCTGCATTCAGGTTGATGGTGAGGTTGTAGTGCGGTTACCTCTTCCTCATGTCATGGAACCCTGGCTTGAGGGAGACGCTCAGTACCGCTTAGTACCGCCTGCATGCTCCTTTCTCATTAAAATGGTATACCCATCATATCATTCCTACCCTGTCACACATAGCAATCCCCTTACTTTATATGTACCAAAATTACGCTGTAAGAAAAAAGATATGTGACTGGAAGTGCATGACTCTTATTGCTAACTCCCCATGAAATTTCATCACTACCGTGCCATCATAAGATTCGAAAAACTATACGTATCATACCGTGCTACCCAGTCACACATAGCTGGCCACTTACCTTCTGTGAACCCCAATATATCTTTAATAGTAGAGGAAGGGAAATGTAGGATAATTGGGGGACTCTTACCATACCATGGCACCCTGTCACTTATAAACGTCCACTTATGTTCTTTGAATCCTCCTCCATGCTTCTCTTAAAAGGGGAGCTGTAGGTGTAATAAACTGTATGATAAGTGGGGGACTTTTATGGCTAACTCCCCATAAAAGTTCATCACTACGGCACCATCACAAGATAAGAAAAACTATACCTGTCATACCGTGCTACCATGTCACACATATCTGGCCACTTACCTTCTGTGAACCCTATTTTCTTAGGAACCGGGAGATGAAGGGACCTGAATATGTAGCAGTAAGAACATGTCCCCCTATCTATCACATGAATTGCATTTGTCTGGAAGCACTTGTTGCAGAAATTCTTGATTTGTCATTTCCTTTATTTGGTGCATGTACAATACGGTAACTGGAAACATTTCAATTTAATTTAATGTTAAAGTAAAACTATTCTAGTTTTAAACATACATATTCAATGTTTATTTGCATTGTGGCCTGCAAGTTTTATCCCAATGCCAACAGCAGCCCCCAGATGAAAAGTGGTTGGGCACCTCTGCCTTAGATCCATGGCCAAATATATTGTAAAAAAGTTACACCACAAGCCTTCAATACAAAGTCTTCGGTGAGATGACTGCAGGATGATGGCATCCTTCATTTTATTTTTCATTTGTTATACCAGAAAAAAAAATAACTTAACTTCTTTCTTTTTTTATTAGCACACTTCCCATTTTTAATGAATTCTTCTTGTTGGGAACATTCTAATCCCAGATTTAAAGCAAGTCATCTGAAAGTGGTTGTAGGTGATAGAAATGGGAATTAAGCTGGTAATAAAAGAATCAACTTTTATTTAACCTTCTGAGTGGTAACCCTGAAGGTGGCTCAGGGTAACAAAATCCAGCTGATAGCAGTAACCACGAGCCACAATCGGGGTAGCTAAAAAAATAAAGAATGAATACTTACCTGGTCCCACCGGCGTTCTCCAGTGTCTTGCCCAACCGATACCATCCTCTTGCCGCTTCCTCTTCCTTCAATCTGTCCCCTGGCGATAGTGCTGACGTTCCCTGGCTGTTCCCGGTGATGCCGGTGCGTGCGAGGGAGCGTGGTGGGAATTTCAAATTATTTTGTATTGGATTCAATACAAAATAACTGTATTGAATCTAATATTGAATCTGTATTGAATACGATCCAATGTTTGATAAAAAAATGTTGATCAGTTGTAATACCATACACCACAATTTATGAACAGTTTATTAATTATTGACAATGTGTATGTGCCTATGCTTCATAATTTGACTGAATATATTTAATAAAATATATCTGAATATATCTAAAAAAACTATTAGTATTGGAAACCAATTGTTTTTCCAATCTTCCATTCAGACCAGGCCACAACACCAATGGCTTATTTTAAATGAGTTCAGTGAAAAAGCTGAAAGATATCCAATAAATGGAAAGCAATAAATGAGAATCAAAAACACTTTATTATAATTTCACTGCTATTCTACAAGCCTCACAACATTTTTGTCTAGGTGCACAGGTATACCCTAGACTTTTAGAACCCTAGAGATACCCTCTAGAGCAGTATTTCTCAACCAGGGTTTCACAGAGGTTGCTAGGGGTTCCTTGAACAATAAACAGAACAACAAACAGTTTTGGCAGGCCAGTTTAACTGACACCAATGATCTTTTTGGCTATCTGTAAGGGTGGCAGTCTTTCCACTGGCTGGCAATGTAAGAGGCATTCTTCCTGCTGGCCACCACATTAATATACTGTGATCTGTGGATATAGTAATCATATTTGGGTTTCCCCGAGGACCTAAAAGTTATTTCAACAGGTAGCCCCTGTGCTAATGTAGAGAAACATTGCTCTAGAGTAGGGGTGTCGAACTCAATCAGAGAAGGGGCCAAAATCTAAAATTCAGCCTAAATCGCGGGCCGAATGGTTTACTGAACAGTCATAAACTGACAATGTTAACCAGAAATGTGAATTTAAAATGAGTGGAACAATCTTGAGATCACAAGCCTCCTATGTCACCGCGCGTCATTGTGATGGAACGCAGCGGCGTGCAGTGATGACAGCGCGATGCGGGCCACATTGCAAAGCCTGGCGGGCCGGATTTGGCCCGCGGGCCTTGTGTTTGACATGTGTGCTCTAGAGGAATATACTGGGTAACAATTTTGAACAAATTTTTTGTTGACTTCAATTTTTAGGCTTATTTAAATAGCCTAATTAGTTTAGTTTATTTAAACTAAAATAGGTATGCTGGTTCTGAAAGCACAGTTAGTTTTCTTCTACCACGCCATGTATTTTCTCTACCACTTATATTAATGCGATTACTGCAGCGTGGATCTGTTTCTCGTTGTAAGTGCCTAAACAACCCTGATTCATTTTGTTATATCTGTGGCAGTTTCACCATACCCAGTCAAAGGGTGAACATCAGCACATTTGTTGAGCAAGCCTATTTGGCATATTTCAAAGATAAACTTGGTGATAAGTCTTGGGCCCCTCATAAGGTGTGCAAACAGTGTGTCGAGGGTTTACAGATGTGGACAAAGGGAAGACGTGATAAGATGCCATTTGGTATACCTAAAGTTTGGGGAGAGCCAGGAGATAATTTCAGTGACTGTTACTTTTGTATAGTGAAAACTTCAGGATATACCAAGAAAAATAAATGTAACATAGAGTATCATAGTCTACCATCCGCTATACGCCTAGTGGCTCAGTCAGATGAAATCCCAGTGCCGGTTTTTCGTTACACTACCCTCTCTTGAAGAACATGATTATGGTGATAAACTAGGTGACAACAATGATGAACAGTTTGAAATTGAAGAAGAATCTGTTCATAAGGGATTTGATCAGCATGAGTTGAGTGATTTGGCACGTGATTTGGGACTCTCGAAAAAGTCTTCAGAACTCCTAGCATCAAGACTGCGTGAGAAAAATTTACTTGAAAAAGGAAAGAATATATTGTACTTTCGAACCAGAGAAATTGCATTTCTGCAGTACATTAGAACTGACAGTGGCTTTGTGTATTGCCATACATACCTGGTTTAATGGAGGAATTCCAATCTTTAACTCAACCGAATGGCGACTATTCATCGATAGCTAAAAGTGGAGCTTAAAGTGCATTCCTCTGCCACAATGGCAATATATATGGGTCTGTCCCAATTGGCCATTCAGTTTCTCTTTGTGAAGAATATGCAAACATAAAGAGAGTCATTGAGTTGTTGCAATATCACCAACACAATTGGGTCATCTGTGTTGACCTTAAAATGGTATGCTTCCTTCTTGGTCAGCAATGCGGATATACCAAGTATCCCTGTTATTTGTGCATGTGGGACAGCAGAGCTCGTGAGAGGCATTGGGTGGAAAAGAATTGACCTCCAAGATCTGCCCTAAAACCAGGTGAACCGAACATTCTACATGAGCCACTTGTTGATAGAAAGAATATTATATTCCCACCTCTGCACATGAAACTAGGTCTGATGAAGCAGTTCATTAAAGCTTTTCCAACTGAAGGAGAATGTTTCAAGTATCTCATTTTGGCATTTCCTAGCCTGTCATTTGAAAAAATAAAGGCCGGTGTGCTTTATGGTCCACAGATTCGGCAGCTCATCAAAGATGAACATTTCATCAGGACA
>NC_092861.1:140276231-140284991 GCF_032062135.1 Pyxicephalus adspersus
AAGACCTGGTAGCTGCTTAGTCACGCCCCTCTGGAGTATACCCGGTCAGTGGCACAGTGGGTCCACATAACACCCGATGAGTTTTCAAATGTTTTACTGTAAACAAAATGTCAGAGTAACAATAAATCCTTTGTATGAACAAAAGAAAATTACACAAACAGTACATTCAAGTTATTATTTCATTATTTTTTCATTGTATGTAAAATTTGTATGTTTTTTGACAAAAATGCAGGGTACCCTGTATCATAAAAACTGGATATGATAGCAAACACTGGGGTCATTTCTGGATTCACCACTCATAAATTAGTAAAAAAACAAGTGTAAGATCTAACTCAACAAAAAATGCGTTCCCAGGTGTAACTTGATGACCAGTGGAGGCAAAAACAAATTTGAGTATCTTCACGTATTGAGATCTGCATTCCCCAATGTGACAGTGTTTATGCATAGAGATTAGCCAATCAGATATTTAACTTCTCAGCTCTCTGAAAGCTCTACGTTGCAAGCTGGTGGTTACACAGGGCTTCTATTTGAGCAGGGTTGCCATTTATGGGCATTTAGGTTCACAATAAGGTCAATTTTATTTTGACTGGAGTATACTTTTTAAATTGGGAGGCACTAAGACCTTATGGCCACATAGACAATTGAGCCTATAATAATATAATTGAGCCTATTCTTCTGTGGTAAGCCTATAAAAGCAATGTAATATTCTTAGCTACAATATGAGGACAAACCATGGCCATAACTAACCTCTTCTGTGTTTTTCTGTTATTACTCTATATTACTACATTTAATTAAATGCATTAAACAAACTTCAGTTGGGGACAAAAAAAATCATAAAACACTATGTCTATTGTGAAGGGAGATTGTGCTTTGCTTCATCGGTATCAGTCTTTTGGCATTTGACTCAATCTTTCAGTAAACTCAATCTTGATATTATGTAACATTACCACTAAATAAACTTTAAAGTGTTATTATGTCATCTCCAAGGACCATCCACACAAGGGTCTTGTTTCAGCACATTATGGTTTGGAATGCACACACACAACTTAAGAAAACACACAGGCTAAGCTGGGAACAGAAAACAATGGCTTGCAAGCAAAAGAAGCCAAATTAAATTCTGCTGGAAAAAATGGTTTGAAGCTGAAAATGAAAGAACCAATGGAATTTAATCAATCTAGAGAAAATAATCGAAAAGCATTGTCTTTCATTAGGCACATTCCTGGCTTTCGTTGGATAAGGACTAGCACTTTAAATAATTACATTCCTGTAAAGTTCAGTGGTGCACATATACAATTGTTTATATAGAGAATAAGGTTTCCAGAGTACAAAATTAGACTCCGTGACTTTATATGACATTACCAGTCAACAGTTTTACTCTTCAGTTTTCCATATTGGTCTTTTAGTAGAGAAACTTTAATAAAATAAACTGCAGCAAAAGGGGATGTTCTCCCTTGTGTACGTAGTTATGGTTGTTGATGACTGCCTATACCCTTATCAGTCAGCAGTTTGTAATACACCCAGAAATAGTGGTGAGGCTTCCACAGTGCTGAAATTTTCAATAGGACACAATGATGTTTTTGAAGTGATCTTGTAATTTTGCTTTATGTCTTCATGTCTTTTTTTGCACCACGTCTCTGTCCAAGGACAGCCATCTTGATAGAGGCAATGCTTTGCCAATGACAAGTCAGAGCTGTCTCCCTGATGACTGGCCGTCTAATCACTGATGGCAAAATAATTGAGAACCAAGAGGAGAGGCGGTAGAGGTGGCACAGATCTAGAGAGTGAATGAAGCAGGGGGATGCATGCTAGGAAGGTTCTCAGGTGCATCTCTCTCCCCAGCAAGGTGAACAGTAAGAAGTACAGTGGCGACATCACCAAATCTTACTCCAAATCCCTAGCAGGTAAATGCAATTGTGCCTTAGATAATCTAGTATTCCAGCTATGTAATTGTAGTCAAACGAAAATACAAAAGGTATTTCTGGGGATTTCTGAGCAACTTAAAATCGAAATTACATAAAAAACAACTTACCTTTACTTGTTGAAAACCCTCCTCTTTCCGGGTCTTGCCACCATCTTCTTTCTTCCAGGTTCCTGATGGCATAACCAGATCTTGTACTGGAAATGCTTGAGAATGGGTGATATGTCTTCCTTCTAAAGTAAATAAATAAGTGCCAATCTTATTCTAAGCATGTGTTTGTCCACATATGCCTCTGGAGACATAGTGCCCAATCTCAGGTATGCGTAGAAGGAACAGGCTGTAGCCTACATAAAAATCCCAGGAGGTGCCAGGACAAAAAAGACAAAATGAGATGAGAGTAAATAAGTATTTTTTTTTTAAACATAAAAAAATTACATTCCACGTTCTGTAAAAGGGAAAGCCATCGTTTATATATTGTTGTGATGATAGGTCTATTTTAGGCAAAATTAATATAGGTTGTAGATGTCACCTAAAAGAAAGCAAGTCTTCAGTTTATGAATTCAACTTTACTTTAAAAGCTACTATCTGTTTTTCTGATTATTAGGTCTGGCCAGTTTACAGAGTTTAATTGAGAGTATTGGAATATTAGAGATAATTTTTCTTGGTATAACTAGTATAAGAGCCATATCAGCAAAGCTGGCCCGGGAATATATCGTGTGGTATTCATCACCAGTATTGCGCTCACTAATGGACCGTGAAAAGCATTGACCGTAATATAAATAAGAGTGCTTTTCGGAATTTGCGTTCAGATATCATGGCAACATTTATGACCAATATCTTGTTTCAAAGAGGTAACTTTCTTAGAAAAACATCCCCCTCCTCAACTTCCTTCTTAGAATATGAGTGGGAAACAAATATTGAGGGTCACTGGATAGAAAAAGTAACCTTACTGAAATACTGAAAAATAAACCACCACCAGACAGAGCCTGAACACTTTCTCTTTGTAACAAAATGACTGTAAATGGTGTAACGTAATGCAGAATTTCATGAACAAATAATAATTAACAGACCATTGAATGATAAACAATAATTCTTCCACTCACTTTCAATATGGAGCTGCCCCCAGCGGTAATTCCTTTCCACCATTGGATGTCAACAGTCTTCCTGGTTGAATGACAGCAAGTATCATTTACCGTGCTTAAACATAGTTTAGGAATAAAAATAGCCTACAGATCATACAAAAAGCATGTAAAGCCAAGGTTTACATTCCTACAGCTTATTATATGCTACATTTGCAACATTTTCTTTAATGTACAGAACACGACTAAAATTTATACAGTTTTTGCATATCGGTACATGTGGCTTCCATCATGCCTGTAAAAATTCTTTACATAACATAAAAAACATACAACACTATAATAACAAAATTTTTCTTTTATGAGAAGGATAGCAACCAGGTGAATTACAATTTAAAAGAGGAAATAAATCACCAAAGCCCTTCAGTAATGATCT
This sequence comes from Pyxicephalus adspersus, assembly GCF_032062135.1. Taxonomy (NCBI): domain Eukaryota; kingdom Metazoa; phylum Chordata; class Amphibia; order Anura; family Pyxicephalidae; genus Pyxicephalus; species Pyxicephalus adspersus. The sequence goes on from NC_092861.1 coordinate 140,279,662, forward strand.
GCATATAAAGTAGCACCAAGAAGTTCAAAATCAATCCATGCTATTTATCATGTATCTATTGTACTCTTTTAGGATCTGCAACATTTAAGCAAATAACAGTTTCTTTAAAAGACAGCCTGACGTTTGTAAACTTAAATAAAAATTGTAAGCTTTTCATCATAATTTGATAAGGAGGAAAGGTCTCCACCCATTGACATAACAATTGCCATAGCAGTCCATGCAGCTGCTTTTCGGCCGAGATGAGACGGACCCCCATTACAGAAGTTATTTAGAAAAATTAAACTGTTAGGTGTCCAGTACACAAGACCATGATAACCACAGATCCTCCATTGTGTTCTCAAAATCTTTCATAGATTTCCTCAAAAGCTATCAAACTTGTACTGCACTTATTGGAATGAAACTTCTATGCTTAATGCAGTAAAGAGTTTCCAGAGTTTCTCCTGAACTAAAGCCTTATATGAAACTGATGTCAATAATGTTATTATTAATATTACACAGGTCTCTTCCAGTCTTTTGACTATGCTGGCTGTTCTCCTGCTGCCTGTCCATGATTGATCATAAAGTAGAACTATCACATGTAACAATAACACCTTTACAGGTGGAAATCTGTAGATCCCTCTGAGATCCTAGTCATGATGGTCCCACATCTTCAAGCCTTCCTTTTTTGTCCTTGTGCAGACTGAAAACGTACCACATTCCATCCCCGATATAGGGGAAACTTTGAACCCTCAATGGGGAAACGCTGAACCCTTGACCGAAATGCATTTCAGGGATTTGGCAGCTGGGACCCCTATAATAAACCCCCTCTTTGTTTACACTAATCCATATTCCAGTCTTCAAGTCCAGATTCTAAACATACAACATTTTATCCCTGATGAAGGAGAAACTCTGAACCAATCGGTAAACTCTAAGCCTTCTACCTCAATGCATTTCTGGGATTCTGCTGCCAAGAGCCTTTTATTACATTTTCTGATTGTCCAGATTCCAGTCTTCTAGTTCTGATTCTAACCCTTCCACATTCCTTCCCTGATGAAGAGTAAACTCTGAACACTCAAAATGTTTTATTTACAGATGAATTTTTACCTGCAGTTGGTTACCTTCTTACATGCAGGTAACCTACTTCTAAGCTGCTCAACCTGCTTTAGGCTGGTATTGCATTCCCAGTGGGAGCTAGTGTACTCCTCCCATTTCTTCCACTTCACTGTCCTATCGTTATGCCCAGTCACTAGGGGGCACTGATAAATAGTGAGGTGCTAGGGTTCAGCCAGCTCTTTTTTTTTTTTTTTTTTTTAAAAAGGGGGCAATACTTGCATTAGGCTGATTTAAAGACACTCATTAAGATTTTTTGAAGGTATAGACAAGCCCCCTTTAGGTGCCTGCTTGTTAGGGGGCACCCTCCGGGCGTAAGTACCCAGGCCATACCTCACCTCAGGAGGGTGCGCGCAGCCTATTACCTCTGGCGGCTGTGCTCACGGTAGCACTGGGGTTGCAGGATCAGTACCCTGTAGGTTGCAACATCCCTGTGGCTGAGGATTCTCTCTAAGGATTGCAAAGCTGAAGTGAATTGAGTTGCGTGCAGCTGATTGTTGAGTAGTTCCTGCTAATCCCATGCTGTCATTGGCTGCTGGGGCTTTATAGCCTCTCTGCTCCCAGTCTGAGGTGTCTGTTATAGTGTCTGGGGTTGACCTGTGTTGGAGTTTTTTTGTGAATTTTCCTGTTGCTGACCTACCCTTGTTTTCTGATTACCTATTTGAATTCTGCCTGGACTGACCTCTGTTTGTGACCTTGACCTTGGCTAGTTTTTAGATTCCTGTCTTTTACTTTTGCATGCATGGCTCTGTACTCTGCATTTAGTGGGCGCCGGGTCGGCTGCCGGCCTATCTCCAGACACCATCCTTTGCTCACCAAGTCCTGGGGGCAAATGAGTGCAGGGAGATAAAACCAGTCTCCTGAGGCTGAGCGGAGGCTACTATAGGCCAAGACTGCGGCATAGATTTGGGGATTGGAGTCTGGGGAATACCGACATAGATCTGGGCCTTATTTTTATTTTTTTATTACAGTTTCAGCATTTTTTGGGAAACGAAAGGTTTAACTAAAAACTTACTTTTAACAAATGTGTTTTCCTGGAGAATGATCACAAAACTTGAATTCATTCAGAACTTTTTGAAAGGTAAATTTATTTGCTACATTTTAAAGGCTGGTATGGCTATATGATTTTAATAGGTGCTGTAGGTTTAAGCCAAGCTGGGCATGTTGCCAAATGGTTCATCAAGAGATGGGAAATCCATGATTAGCAGAATTCCTTGGCATGACTCAGTGCCAACACTAACCGAACATGAAACAAGGCTGACAGCCCTTCGGGGCATACTAGCCACTCAATAAACCTGCTTAACAACCGCCTATGAAAAGTAAGCAATAAAAAATAACATATAAAGCAATTCACGAAAACAGCGTTAAATTTGTCTACAGAATTGACCCTAAAAAAGCAACTTTAATGTAGCAGAGTAACGGAGACAAACATCTTTCAATGATTAGAAACCCTTTCTGGGTACATTAATTAATATGATACTCATTAAAATTTAATAGAACGAGTGAAAATTTAATGTACACATTAAAAGTTAATGCCATAGTAAAATATTAACTGAAAAACTGCTAGAAGAAAATAAATGAAGGTAAAATGGATTTAAACATTATCCTTTGTATCCTTTATATGTGATCATGAAAGTATAGTATAGGCAAAAATACCTTGACCCATATTTTACTCTTGTCTGTGCCCTCTTATATTCATTTTGCTCAACACAGTTCTTTTTTCTGTTCTAATCAGAAGATGATACTTTATCCGATGATCTAGTTTTATGATCTTGGGAATAATATTAGTCCAAGCACCTTCCAATTGTTAACTGCGAATGAAAAAAACTGAAATGCCCCTTTTTACACAAAATCTGAACTTCCAAAAAAAAATAACTTTACTTTCAAGAGCCTTCAATCACTCCACAATCAGATTCTAATTGGTCCTGTACTGTCTAATTTTTTCCTTTTTTCCGGTGGCATGATATGACCGCTTTAACAAAAGATGTCACTTGACACTAAGATCCCAGGTCCTCTCTCTTCTTTCATTTACAGAAAAAGGGGTCCTGAGTCACAAGGAAACTTCCTTTTGGCTTTTCAGCATTGGGGTCCCCTTAGAGTCCAGGGGAGAAGACTGCAATATTGGTGTAAGCATAAGAAAAAGTGTAAGAAAACACCAGATGACTGTCACATCTACATTGCTTGATGTGAAGTCCCACATAATTGCAAGGCAAATTTCAGGTCTGTATATCAGTACTTAAAAAAGGAAACGCAAGAGGGAAAAGGGGCAGTGTTTATTTTTGCCTAGAGATAAAGATAGAGGCTTTAAAATAAAAAAGTCTGCTGGTGTGAATTGCACTTTAATCCAAATTACCATATTATGCAGCAGTTAAACGTTCCGTTCTCTGTAGGTAAGCCCCCTTAGAGTTTGTTTTTCCTCCTTTTTGGTAAACCAGAAGTCCTGGCAGAGATATTGCACTTTTAAGGGGATTCTCAAGAAATTAGCAGCAAAAAAACATTTATGTTCATGGAACTTTTACACATTCAGGGCAAGGATTTTTCGGCTTCTGGTCATAAGTAGCTTTAAAGTCGTGTTTTTAACTTCTGTACTCTAGTAAGCTTACTAGATTGTGTTAACTGCATCTAGGCTACCACAGAGGGTCAATGCTCTGAAGTGCTCGGTTGTTGTTCCCATGTGTCAGGTAAAGGACACAAGTTTGTAGAATTTAGAATTTTAACCATCTGATGGCACCTATTATACGTTTTATCCGTTTCCATATCTTATATAAGATGTGTGGAATTCTTACTACTGTATGAATATTCCTAAAAAAAGTTTATTTCAAGAATCGTATTGGATGAAAATCAGACATTTGATATATTAGTAAATATTATATTATTACATTTGTAGTAGATGTCTTACTGTGTTGTGTTAGAAAGGAAAGAGTATTTCTAATTTTTAAAAGAAAATAACAATAATATATATATTCAGTATATCCCTTGTATTCATTGGATTACAGTTCTTAAAAATATGGAGGCTCGGCGCATGTGGGTATAACCATAGCTTCCTTCTTTTTGTGATGATGTCACTGAATTTTGTTAAGGAGGGAAAGAGGGGGAAGGAGGAGAAAGAGGAACCAAAGGTAAAACGTTAGCTGATAAAAGCTTTAATCTAACATTTCGTACTCTGTCAAAACTTTAAAAAGTTTTGGTTTTCAATGTGCTTTAACTAGGGCACAAATCATGGCAGCACGGTTGCTCAGAGGTAACTGCACCTAGCACAGATGCTACATGGGAATAAGGAATGAATGTGGGTGAAATGGTGGCTCAGTGGTTAGCACTCTGGCCTTAGCAGCACTAGGTCCCAGGTTTGAATCCAGGCCAGGACACTTTCTGCATAAAGTTTTGAAGGTTCTCCCCATTTTTGTGTGGGTTGCCCCTGGGTACTCCAATTTCCTCCCATATCCCAAAAAGATGCACTAAGGTTAATTGGCTACCCCACAAAATTGATCTTAGACTGTATTAAAGACATATGACTATGGTAGGGACAATAGATTGTGAGCCCTTTCGAGGGACAGCTAGTGACATGACTATGGACCTTGTACAGCGCTGCGTAATATGATGGCGCTTTATAAATACTGTGTAATATTAATAATAGAAATCATGCAGATTTGGCTATATATACTTCACATTCCTTGCCACCGTGAGAAACAACAGTCATGCCCACACATTTTGTAATTCAATCATATACAAAAACAATCTACCCTACCCATTCAACATGTGTGTTGGAGGTCTAGAACTGCCTAACCTGCCAAAGTTTGTCAACCTTCAATTTAGAAAAGCTCACACATAAAGCTCGGGAAACTAAAGGCAGACTTGTGTAAGTATTCCAACGTGTTACCTTTATTATAAAGGGCTAAAATATTTTATTGCCCTTCCTATTCCTAATGTATGAACCAAATGTTTTCACTGGAGGCTCATTCAAAGCTTTGCCCATTTAAACAAAGCCCGATGTGAAATATAGGCAACAAGGCAAAATTTAACTGCCAAATATAAATTGTGAGATTAGTGAATTGCTACATCTATTTTCACCAAAGGATCATTTTACGGTGGCAGGAATCCAACCTGTGTGTGTTCTGTTAAATTTTTTAACAACGTTAGAGAGGAGTACTTTTTTATATGGGATCATGATAATGGTGGAAAATCTCAGTAACATTATGTAATGTATCGTTCATTGGAATCTTTTTGGCGAAAAATGACACACC
>NC_092861.1:140286146-140354541 GCF_032062135.1 Pyxicephalus adspersus
GTTAGCCTCCCATGATGGCAGTTTTAGTGAAACGCATAGGGTATAGCAAAACATGCTGATGTCATATGCGGATTATGGCTTTTAACTGGATGTTTTTGGTGCACACTGTTCTTTTTATCCTTGCAGGTAGCCGCAATGTTTGAAATAGCTCACTGAAATATAAGGCTACGTACACACATTCAATGCTCCTTGTCCGATAATCGTCTCAGGTCTGATATCAGACAAGAATCTGGCGTGTGTACAGCGCCCGTTTTTCATCATCCGAACAACCGTCCCGGCGCATCAATGGATAATGTATGACCAAAGATAATAATGGAAGTGAAGGGGGAGAACATGCAGCAGGGTGCCGCTCCGTTGTTCACCCCCTCCCCTCTCCATAGAGCAAAACGGTGCTGTATGTACAGGACTCGTTCATGCATCGTGCAGTTGTTAGTCGTTGGAAAGGATCTTCCAATGACAAATATTGCACGTGTGTATGCTGCCTAAGTCTAGGATATCTGGATAAAGTTGAATAGAGCAAGATTGCATGGAGTTTGCAGGTTCCCCCTGTGTTTGCGTGGGCTTCCTTCAGGTACTCAGGTTTCCTCCCACATTCCAAAAACATGCAGTTAGGTTAATTGGCTTTCCCCCGATTTGACCTTAGACATTACTAATGGCATATGACTATGGAGGGGACATTGGATTGTTTGCCCCTTTGAGGGACAGCTAGTGACAGGACTTTGGACTTTGTAAAGCGCTGTGTAATATGTCGGTACCATATAAATACTGTGTAATAATAATAATAGGATTGTCCAGTGTTTCAGGAGAAGGAGCTTCCAATAAGGAGTTCCTTATGAGTGAAGCACACCTTGACCATTGCTTTGATTAAATGTTCCACCTAAGCCAGTAAGTGCATGAGTATGTTGGATACTGAATTGATTACTGAAGTGGGAGAACAATATGTATTGTAATGCAGGGTATACGTTGAAAAACTGTTTTTTTTATTTATTTATTTCATCTGACTTGAGGACTATAAGCATTAATAAAAAGAACAACTAATGCAGCCACCACATCTGAGGCCTGGTAAGCAGCAAAGTAAAAAAACTTTGTTTTTGGTTTTAGATGCACTTTAACCGCAATTATTTACTCTAATGCTACAGCGTCTAGTAGCTACCCCCTTGAAAATTGTTGGTAAAATTATCAGTCCACCCGTCTCACTTCTAGAAATCAAGAAGTTTCCTATGCCAAAACACATTTGCAGCAATAATTTCCACAAAATTTAAAACTGATTTTCACTGCATTGTATTTAATGGCTTTTGGGTGTTAAACTTGGAGAAGCTGGACTTGTGTTTGACATTTTTTTTCCACTGAAGTCCAAAAATTAGCAATATTTTTTTATTTTCAACAGTCCATCAGAAACAAAAGGTTAACTTGGGTGAATACATTTTTATTTTTATTACTTTTTTTTATTTATTATTTTAGTTTACATTTTTATTACTGCTTGTTGATTTTTCTTAATTTCATTCTGTTTTTCCTTTTAAAACAACAAACGTAGTTCTTTACCAGGTTGTAATCTTGAGTGGTGAGGTAAGGAAAATGACTGGAGTCCCATTACATACATATACACTTGCTGTCAGTTTTCTTTGTGGGTTTTTTATTGGCCGAGAAAACTCCCTGAGTGAGACAGCCATGAATTACTTTTCGTTTGACTAACAAGAGGCAATAATGGTATGACCTGGGTAATTAGTAAGATTTAAAGTCATGGAGCTCAAGGAATTTTAAGATCCTTTGATACGCAGCTAAACTTCAACCTGTGATGTCACAAAGCACTGAAAACCACATTTGTAAGTGGATAAAATTTATTGTTTTACTTAACATGATGAATTAGCTTTTTTTGTGAAATTAAGTACAGAGAAGAGAGGTAATACTTTGTGGAATTTACAAGTGTTTTGATTGACTGGTGATCTAAGGAATGGAAAAATTCACAAAAACCTTAAGGTTCTGGTAAAAAAACAGATGTTTGCTATAGAGAAATGACAGCTACATCTTCTCAGAGGAAATGTGTTTGTCCAAAATGGCCCAAATATCAGCGGGATGCTTCCTTCAACGAGCCGATCCTAAGGCCCTAAGGGACAGCAGAGGTGTGTTTCGGTAACAACTACCTCATAAAACCCTGGGAGCATAATTATCTCATCATAAACACACCTTTACGAGTGCAACGCTAACAAATTAAGATAATATATGTGTGACATTTCAAGCAAGCAGTGCATTTACTGTTCTTAGACTTCCTGTGACCATGTTTAGACTTAAACAAAACGGCCACGGCTAATGTTTTAATAATCTCCTTAAAATCTTTGAATATAAGACCCACTCTCTTTTCTTTGCCATTTAAGGTTCAATGAAACCCAACTATAGCCATCCTTGCATGTGGGCTCCCCCATAAACTACAAACTGCCACCATGTGTGGGGAGGAGAGACTAAGATAAAGTGCATGAAGCATCCTCCGTATAGAACCCTTTTAGTTAGCTTAAGGGCCCCTTTAAGAAGGCAAAAGCTCCTAGAAATGTTTACAGTTTTCAGGATTGCAGTGTTAAACTGTTGGTATATGGGGTTCCACATATCAGCATTGTTTGTCCCTCCCTGTCCCCCAGCAGGGTAAGGAGAAGGACCCCGCTGGGGGGTGCACCGGCTAGAGCCGCGGACATTGTCTCCCATACGGATCGCAGCCTCAGAGCCTCTCCCATCACACCCACCACACCACCACATCTCTCCCGCCCACTCTCCCATCACAGGTCTAAACCTGGGCAGGTTCTGGCATCATAGCGTCACACTGGGGGAAGTTTCTTCCCCTTTAGGTGACTCCCGGCTTCCTGCGCATGCACGGTCCGGAGTCTGTAAAATTAGTGCTCCGTGGAGTCCAAAAAGTTGGCGACCACTGCTTTAATCTATTATGTTTGCTTAGTTTCTTTTGCATGTAAAACACAGCAGCTTTTAAAATAAAGAAAACAATATGAACAATGTTCACTAATTCACAAATGTATAATTTACCTTGTTTTTCAATAATTAGAACAATTAGCCTATTGTTGACAGCAAAAGGCGACTTAAGCCAAAATATATTTAAAATCTCCCCAGTGAGATTGAGACCTTTGGACGAACTGTTGAGGTTGCAAAAAATTAAATTATTAAAATATATAACCTGGAATTTTATGTTTACAGAGCTCTTAATCCCCCCACAGAAACAATTAAAACCATAAAACCATCTGCAGGCCTGTCATCTTGCCTGATGCTACATGTTGTTTGTTTTAATTTTTGTAAATCATAAAGGAAATGAATATTAAGGGTCAACGCCACCATTTGGGGATTATTAAGAGAGCAGACCCCCCAGAAGCTTTAAAGATAAAGAGAAACTCTGCCTGGAATACTAGACCCTGCTCCCTGTTATTCAGCATCACCCAACCCACTTCCTGTGAGCCATGGCTGTCCGGCTCACGCCCAATACTCAAATGTAGTGTACACTTGTGGTAGAACACTTATCCAAGGGGAAAACACATTGCATAGCTGTTTATGTTAGTACATGTTGCACATTCGTTTTTAGTGAACTGCCCGATGCAGCATACCACATAAACATTTCCACCTGCGGTCTTTTTTTAGAAGCCCAGCATTCAGAACTGGGGTCTTCATGTTGTACTCCAGTGCATTTGCAAAGTGCATTGGGGTGTCATTTAGAATGAAAGGCAACCCAATGTTCCAACACAATTCTTGTGCATTTCCATTAATTGCATTATTAGAAATATGTGCACTAACACAATGCCCTACAGGTAGCTAAGTCCATTTCCAGAAAGTCACTAGCTATTTTATGTACTTGCAGGGTCTTTAGGGGATCAAACAGGGGGAAATGTGCATGTTCTGCTGATATAATCCTCATGGATTTTTTCCATGACATATACTTTAAGGAAAATAGTGTTAAAAGCACTTTGTGTTGTCTGAAAGTAACTCAAGGAATTTCAGTGAACACAAAAGGCTCTGGGTAATACCAGGTATATTTGAGGGATAATCTGGATACTGTGTACCACCTGGAATCTACCTATCACCAGGGTCTCCATTTCAAGAAGTTTCACAAAGACCAATTTAAAAACAAGCCTTTAGAATACCAGATGGTGGAGGAGCCTAGAAGCAATAGTGACCTTATTTCAATAAGACGTTTTAGGGCCTAATTTATTAAAGCTCTCCAAAACTGGAGCAGATAGACTATCATAGCTGAACCTGGGTGATCCAGCAGATCCAGATCTATTCCAGGTTTGTTGGATCGTCCAGTTTTACTCATGATAGTCCATCTTCTCTAGTCTTAGAGAGTTTTGATAAATCAGGTCTAGTGTTCAAGCTTACCGGTCATTACACCCAAGAACATTCACATGGATGAAGGTAAAATGTGTCCCCATTCTTGAAGGCACCATGTAGAAGAAGGAACAATGGGGAAGCACTGGCAAGGTTAGTATCCAGAGGTTGGAGGGAGGAACCTTTTTCACAAACATGGCTATATTCCCAAAATGAGCAAAGAACCCTCTCTCTTTGCCCCTGATTCATCAATAAAATCCGCGCTCGCTGGAAGCGCACGAATGCGCGACCGATAATCCGATTCTGCTTGATGAATCAGGGGCTTTGTCTCTTGAGGCCAACTTAAACGTTTTGGTATATATTTGCCTTAAAAAGGTTCCTGTTATCTCTATAGTACTGTATATTAGGAGGATGTCTGGCACAAACGTCTACCAGATAAAATACATATACCAGATGAAAGGGGAAATCAGCTTATTTATATATGATTTAGCTGATTTATTAGCTTGTTTATATTCATCTTATCCTCACCAGGAGGAGAGTGGGAAAGAGAACAGTTGAATTTATGATGTTGCTCAGTTAAATCTAGTGATGAAAGCTCCCCTATCTCTACATACATCTTTATTCTGTTTTAGGTCAAATGTGGTTTCTATTAGGATTATTCCAGTCACTAGAACCCACATGGAACGTTCCTTCCTATCATCACATGCTAAATGTCATTTTACATTGTGTTAAACAGCAGGATAGAAGAAATGAATCATCGGGGGAAAGTTTTTTCCCTGTTATTTTAAATTATATTAATATTTTTATTAATATTATTATTATTAATATTATTAATACACAGGATTTATATGGCGCCAACATATTACACAGCAATGTATTTTGGGTGAACATCCAATACCTGTGTGCTTTTTTTGGTGAGTCACATAGTTCCCTCTTTAGCTAAACTTGCAATTGTGCAGATCCTGGCACCATATGGTCTTGTTGCCATTCCTTGTCATGAAGTCCCCATTCTACTTCAGTCTTCAGAAATACAGCCAATGGAACGTGATCCACATCACCAGGGCTTTGACATTAGCACCTCAGGTTATTGATCTCTTTAAACCACAGTCTTTTAAGAAACAGATAAAAGCACCACTTGATAGATCCATAAAGATCTAGCAAAACCATACAAAAGCGAAAAGATCGATATTGTATTGCAAGTTCCATCCAATAGCATATACCACCAAGAATATGTGAGTTCCAGGGCACTCCAGGCGCCCAATTCCTATGACACCCTACTATGCAAATCTTAACTTTAGGTAGCAAGTCAGTGCTTAGCCAATATCCCTCTTGTTCTCTGTAATGATTGTTTTGCTAAAAAATATTTTTTAAGGGTATAGAACAATGTCTAGGGAATACAGACACCATTAAAAATGCTTTGCCCTACCCATAATCTACTTGAAAAAAATATTTTTATTTCAACCTGTTTTGCAACTTATTGATTTATGGGATTGAATTATTAAAGCTCTCCAAGGCTGGAGATGATACACTTTCATCAGTGTACCCAAGTGGTCTAGCAAACCTGAAAGGGATCTAGTCCAGGATCGAAAACATTTGCTAGCAAATTACTTTGAAGAAATCTATTACAGGTTTGCTGGATCACCCAGTTTTGCTGATAAAAGTGTACCCTCTCGAGTCTTGGAGATCTTTAAAAAATTAGGCTATACTCTGATAAAAAATTTGTTTGCGGGACATTAGGTGAGAAGAAATCACTCTAAAGGAGTACCACACAGCAACAAAACCCAAGAGCAGTTCTTCTCAATTTCCACTGTGAGCTTCCTCCTATTTCCAGGATGGAGGACATCATCATCCGTTCCATTGTTTGCCTGATTGTCCCTGTACCACATCATTCCAAAAATTATTCAGTTTCATTTATTTTAATCATGGAGGTTCACTATCACATTTAAGCAATCCACACAAACCTAAATATTACATGCTGATAACTCCTAATCATGTAAAATTATTTCTGAAGTATGTGAATTGTATATGCTGCATACAAAATAGAATAGCCCCATGAATTTCCACCCATGCACTACGTAAGCAATATTACTATATATATAATGGGAGGATGAAGAATAAAGCAGCCAAAAATGTAGTTAAAAAAAAGTGAATCATTTAAAATGTCATTTAAAAACACAATTTCTCTTTAAAAAATCAGCAAATATCTTTTCGAGCAATTTGTGGTAAAGTAGAAGCCAAGTTACGTTATCCTTGCCCAATATATTCTTTTCATTGCTCATTCATAACCACATGAAGTCATTTCAATGTTCCGCTATTAGTTTCACCATCTCAGCGTTGGTTTTGTCGCCAGTCGTCACTAATAGCCGTCTTCAGGTTGAGATGCCCATACAGAAAGTATTTGAGGTTTCCACAAGAAAGTGATCCCAGACCAACCAAACATATTTCATTTGATTTTCCAAGTGAAATTTTTTCAACCAAAAAATTCTCAAGAACTTTTACTACTTTCCAATGCAAATGTCTAATCCTTTGCGGAGCTCCTCCCTTCCCCCCACATTAGCGTTTTGCGTTGTTGCCAGCAAAATATGATTTCAGATGTGTGTTTTCCATTCCACGGAGGGAATATTGAATATGAAGGAACATTATTCTGAGCTATATAAGGGCTTTCACCCCACTATAAAACTGGAAAACACTTCAAGAGAAAAGATCTTTCCTGCTGGACTGTAATAGACCTTCTTATTGTATCCACATAAATATGAAAAAGATTAATTGTAGTTAATACCGACCATATAAATTCCAATTCCAATAAAAATGATGTGAGACAATAATTCTGATGACATCACCACTTCAACAGACAATGTACATGTGTTCCTGATTAGTAATATTGCTATAAATCCTAGGCACCAATACGCTGATTTCTTTGAAGGGGGAAAAAAACGTATGGCAGCTTATTATATATTTTTTATATCCAACAGGATATATAGGAAGTGATAGGAATATAAAAAAAATAGTAATTTTATCCATTGCATAGCAACCAAACAAAGACCTGCATACCATTCTTTGATTTTTTTTTAGGGTTAGAGATAAACCCCGGGTGGATTGGGTTACCTACTCCAGTAACAATTGTCTAAAGCAGTGTTTCTCCAGAGGTTGCTAGGAGTTCCTTTGAGCCATGAGAATTTTGCACCTCTCAGATCAGTTACCCCAGACACCAATGATCTTTTTGGCTATTTCTAAAGGTGATATTCTTCCCACTGGACAGCAATATAGGGGGTATTCTTCCTGCTGACCACCATGCTAATATATGGATATAGTAATTTTAGAGGGGTTCCCTGAAGACCTGAAAGTGATTTCAAAGAGTTCCCCCACAATAAAAGTCGGGTCAAGAAACACTGGTCTAAACTGTCTATAAGGGGCTATTCTTTACAATGGAAAGATTTCCTCTTATGCCTCTGTTACAAGAAGTGAATTACACTAAGGAAAAGGATATCCTTACATGGTTAAAAAATGCAGAAGGAAGGTGTTGTGCCACTAATTCCATACCTCGGTAATGAAGCTTTCCTTTTTCTAAGTCTAGTTCAAGGTTCCTGCACAAGCAGTGAACTCTTGGACCCCCCTACTAGTTCAGTACATAATGGGCAGATTGGACATACCCAATGGCAAGCAGATTGGACTTTGGACTTTCACGCAGTGTTACTTGGAGAAGTTCAGTTTAATTTTAAATAACAGCTCCATGACATTAACTACATATAAGCTTAACAAAACAACTGTTTTTTTTTTTTTTTGAATACACACAAAATAATTAAACCAACTCTGTTCCATGGAATCTTAAAATAACTTTCCAGAGTTTCCAGACTGCAACAAGATGGAATTCCACCTTTTAACAGCTCCTTAAAGATGAAAAAAGAAGGTCAACGAGTATCTCTCAGATGAACCACTGGAAAGTGATAAGGGCCACATGTTGCCTTGTTAGATCATTCAAGAAGGAAAGTAGATTAAGAAATCTATGGCATGAGCAATGTCAACTCCTATCGTTGTATTGTACAAAGCACAGATACTAATAATGTGTGAGACAACAAGTTCAGGGTCTGATTCTGGCATATCATTGTTGGAAACATACATGAGAAGAAGCATCCCATAAGGAAAAGGCAGAAAAAGGACATTTTCACTTGGATTTTAGGAAAGCATAGATGAAAGGTATGGTGATCGTGTCACCAATGGTAAGGCAAAGCTTTTGTCTAGCAGCCACCATAATCAAGGGAACATGTCAACAGTCAAAAAAGCTAAAAGCTGGTGTATTTATGAAGCAATACATATACTAGTAAATATAGGTAGGGTCTGGTAGCTTGATAGTCAAACATTTGGACCTCCAAGTTGTTTTAAGTGCCACAGACATCCAAAAGGGTAATAGGGGGGGGTGACATACTTTTGCCACCATTATTGCTTCATTTAATTCCTAAAACATCCCTTTGATATAAAAAATTGGGCAATGTATTCTACTAGTTTTTTTCATAAGTACAAATACAATATATAGAATTAGAAAGACTGTGCCACCGGGGGAAAAAGGGGCTGTTTGCAGCAGATATTGGACAATTAAAGGTTCTTATCTGGCAGCAACCCGCCTAGACCTTCCTGTCATGGCCATATCATGGTCACCTACACATGGTTTATCCCCACAAGTTCAGAAAGTGGAAAAAATAATTATTATTATTATTATTATTATTATTATTATTAATAATAATAATAACCAGGATTTATTTAGAGGAGAAGACCCTGCCCTGAAGAGCTTACAATCTAGGAAATGGGGAAATTAACACACAATAGAAAGAGAAATACGTATTGGTGGGAGAAAAGGTGCAATAAGTATTGAGAGAAGTCCGAAGGCTCCTCAGAAAACATAAAATCTCCTCTCCTTTTTCTTGCCTTTGCTTTTTCTTGATACAAAGCAGACCACTCGCTGCCTCTCATAGCACATTCTAGCAGTATTTTATTAAAAAATAATTATATGACGCAAACATGAACAGAAGGCCGTCATCTTTTATGTATGCCCAAGGCACCATGATGTCCACATACAGCCCAGCTAACTGGGCATACTGTGTATCCCTTCACAAAGATACATTTTGCTCTTTTAGTATCTGTTCCCCCTTCTAGCAACCAAGCTTGTGTATTAGTCACATCATGAATTGCTGTCTTTGTCTAAATTCCCCAAAGTTATAAATGAACAGAAAGTTTCTGCATTCCTAATAAATACAAAATGGTAGATCCCACAGGAAAAACCTCACTTTTCTTTCAAATGTGGAAAAAAAAAAAATTAAACCTTTCAACTGAAATGTACATTCCCAATTCTTCGCTTTAGAAAGGATCAGGGCCTGGGGAGGCTACAGCAAACTGAACAGTGCAAACATCTTTTGGCATATACATCATTAATATTAAAAGAAAAGCATCCACGCTGCATAAAAGCTGCTACATTTATGTCGTACCACGTCTGCATTTCATTAGAGCACCGATATCCCAGCACTAGGCGCTGCTGAAGTATGAAGTATTAAATGAGAAACAGGGAATTATATTAAACAGCTCTCTTACTCCGGGATAAGCCCAATAAGCACCACTGGGAAGACAATTGAAGGTCTGTTCTATAGCTGTAAGTGTCAGGATTTATCTGGTCGCTCAATTTCAGGCCTGGATTCAGTTCCATAATCCAACACTACAGTTCCGTAAGCTCATACTAATGCTACAAGTGAGTAAGATGTCTGTCTAGATGTGACCTAAGGCCATAATAACAGTGATGGAAGACCATGTGACCACAATGGCGCCCAGATGCACAGAACCATCTGCATCATAAATACCTGATCTTCAAGCAGAAACATTTGGAGGAAACAAAATCAGTAAATTTCACATTCCCTGCTGGTTGCAGAGCTCTAGTTGTGACTCATTGAATAGCTTGTCAGACCCCTGCAGAAAGGCCACTGCTTCCACATGGAGAACAAGGATCATTCTCTGTACCATGCTGGCCTCTTTAGCTAGAGGAGACTTCATTCATTTTCAATACATTTTTACAAGCAATTTTAAACAATACAACAAAAATAAATACAAGGTGAACAACATAGTAAATGAGATTCAAATGCGGAAAATGTAGTTTATAATATTAGATAAGCAGTTACTGCCAGTAGACAGATTCATTCAGTGGAAGTGAATGCGGTCCATTAAAAATGTAACATCACAAAAAAGGAAGTGTAACAAGCTATGTATAGTACATAATATGTTCTGCCTAGAGGTCCACAATAAAGAACCTGACATTGAATCCATGATTGTCTAATGGTTTGGTGGATTTGGATATCCTCACAGGTAAGCATAATAAAAATGACGGGAACGCGGATTAGGAAATGAGGGAGCAATGTGAAAAGTCAACGAGTTGTGAAGATTTCTGTATAGGTAACTGGCCCTTTTGGGGTCTCTAGTGGGAAACTGAACCCATGGTCTGTTGCTCTAAGAAGCACCAGGAAAGGAAACAGATTGATGTCGGTGTAAAACATAGGAAGTATTGTCAATGAGGAGCCCGCAATATATAATTGATCAAGTTCCACATGTTCTAAGCTGTCTACAAAATAAAAAAAGTTTGGGCTAAATTCTGGCTATAAAAAGAGAGTTCCCATCTAGAGGCCATGTCTCTATATAGGATCATATTCTGCATTGCTGTACTGGGAGCTGAGCTTTCCATAAAATATGCATATTTTACACTCTGCTCACCCATCACTCATCAATTCCATTTACTCATAATCACAAGCAGATTTTTCACACATTTCACACCCTTCCATAAATCATTTAATTTTCCATCTCTCCTGGATCCAGAGCTCCTGCAGGTGCTAAGTTACGCTTCAGGGTTATGATGGGGTAGATTCCTTCATATAAATCATTGCTGATGCCTTGCTAAGTTCTTTTAATGTACCAAAATTCCATTGGAATATCAGTAGGGCATGAAGATGGAATGCTAAATGTTTGGTATGAGATGATATGAGACAAGCAGGTGGCAGGGCTGTATGTTCCTAATTAGTGGTGCCCTACGGAGATCTTAAAGTATTACTGCTGTTTGGTGGTTAAGTAAGAGTACAGTATTCCTGTTTTTCACGGCTGCCATGCGGCAATCATATTACAAGACAGAGAGGCACCTTAACCACCTATAGTTTTTTTAAAGCTGTAAGTGAAGGTGATCTTTCTCCAAACTTGCCGATCATGGGACACAGTTTTCTACAACTTGTCATAGCTTCCTCCTCCAAAGCTGCCATCTTTGCCACCAGCTTTTGTGAGTCTCCGATGATCCTCTTCACCATTGGATGACCAATGATGACGAAAGTGGGCAGAAGTTCATTTGGCTCAGGCATCAGGATCTATTCATTCACCACAATCTAAAATCAATTTGGAGGATGCCAATTAACCACCTGCATGTTTTTGGGATGTAAGGGGAAACCGGAGTACCCCGAGGAAACCCACACAAACATGCGGAGAATCTGTCGATAGTTTCCTGGCCAAGAACATAACCTGGGTCCCAGCACTGCAAAGGCCACTGTGCTGCCCAGTTTATAATCTAAGAGGTTGGGGATATAGTACACAATGCTGTCAACCCTAATAAATATAGGGGCCTCAATTATGACATCAATATGGTCTGATGGTCACTAAATATCTAAAAAATGTATGAATATTAATTATTAGTTATTACATGGAAAATATAATCCATTCTATAAAATGGTTATGTAATCTTAAGAGCAAACATTTTCACAAATTTGTAATACCTAAATCTATCATCCAGAACATCCAACTTGTTTGTGGGACGAGGATTTAAATAGAGAATGGAATTTTTTTTCAAATTTTTTTCTACATCTATTTATTAATGGGGAGCCTGGAATAATTCACCAGGGCTTTAGAGGGCATTCACTTCCATGGCTTGCAGGATGTCTGAGGAGCAATCTGTAAATATCTCCATTTTGTTTGGGACCTAGAAGAAAATAAATAATTTTTATTTTAAACGATTATTTTTATTTAAAAAAAAACGTCTTTGTATGGCCGTAGCCAAAACATGGAGCATAGTCTGTGTGGCCCCCACTAACATAAATAAACTGAGAGTCCTTCATGAACTGATCGCCCTGATATTTTTAGCACAATAGGACAACTATGCGCCCCTTTGCCCCGTTGCAATATTTATTAAGGTCCTAGCTTTAAAGCGAGGGGCGTCAGCAAAGAAGAATTTCGCATAGTAGAGGCCTTATCAGAAGAGTTCCTGGAATCTCAACGAAAATATTTAATTCAGTTCAAAGTATAAGCTTGGTCATGGGAACAACATTGCTAATATTTATTGATATAACATCGACTTGGCAAACTTGATTTCTGTAAATCACAGGAATAGCAGAGCAAAAACTGACATGTATGCTCAAAAGTGAACGCTTGTAATTGTTCAATATTAAAAGAGCGAAGATAAACTATTAGTGGAAAGGGCTAACTATAGTTCTTTGTTACTCCTAGCATTCCCCAGGGGCCATGTGGCCAATAGTTTATAAAAATAAATAGGCTACAAATCATTAGCGATACTGTAGATCTTGTATTTCCATTTTCACTAATGAAGCTTAAGAAAACATAATGCAGTCACTGGCAGTGGTTGTGCGAGTTCTACTCGGTAATCTGTGTGACACAGAATAGGGATTGCCCTCGGCTATTTGGCACTGAAAATAGAGCTTTAAGGAACAAAAATGCTTTCTGCTTGTAATTAGAAAGTGTTTAACTTTGCTTGTCTAAAAATGCTCAAAAAAGCAAATGGAAAGAAGATACAGAATAAATAATAATCCTAAATAAATGGTCGAGCTGATGTCCAACCAAACAGCATAAATTCACAGCTAATACACGTATGTCACCTGTTTTTGGTGCCAAAATTGTTTCCGTTGTGTTTAGCCATTTCTGTTCTGCCTTACTGGAATATATAGATAGAGGATAACACCACAGTGCAATGTGTGCAGCTTAGATGCCCCTGCAATAATTTGAAAAAAATGTGAACACGCAGGTTAATTTTTTGTAGAAGAGGCTTACTGCAAAAAAAATGAACTTACCAGCCTATTTGCAGCCTTTTGATTTAAAATAGTTAATTTAAGTTGTTATAACAAAACAATACTGAGTATCCCAGCAAGCCCATGGGATACCTGGAATAAATGAATGCCCATGCACATGTGCTGGAGTTACACCATTCCAGTCTTGCCAATAAGACCAAAGATCCCGAACTCCATAAA
The DNA here is from genome assembly GCF_032062135.1 of Pyxicephalus adspersus. Taxonomy (NCBI): domain Eukaryota; kingdom Metazoa; phylum Chordata; class Amphibia; order Anura; family Pyxicephalidae; genus Pyxicephalus; species Pyxicephalus adspersus. Next base: position 140,299,727 of record NC_092861.1, read on the forward strand.
AGACCAGTTAAAGATGGCAGCACAAAAGTAAGGACAGGTGATGGTACTTATATAACTGCAATCAGGCAGATAAGTTTATTTTATTGCAGAAAGGATATCACCTGTCCATTCGTCACAAAAGGACCTTCCTGCCTACTGTTTTTTGATTGTTAAGTTTTGGTATGCATTAAATATTTTCCGTTTGTTGAAAAGCATTTCCCCCTGGATTTGGAAACCTTTTACTTCCAAATCCCCAAATAAAATCATAGAAGGTTTAGGGTTAGTTAAAGGGTAGTGTACTTTAACAATGGGTTCACAGTGGGTAGCCTTCCTACGGGCTGGTGAATGTCAGGGGCAGATTTGCTGGTGTATCTTAACAATGGAATTTTGAAGAAATATTGCCTCTATTGGGTTATATACAACAAACAAATGGTGAATGTTAGGTCCTTATATAATTTTTGACTCAAGTCTAAATAGTGTGAGCATGTTCGTAGCAACAAGTTTGCAGCAGTTTAAAATGAGGGAGCACACGGTCAATTCTCAGAAAACAAACTTCAGACTCCTGCCTGGGTGAACAACAAAACAAATCCTAGCTTGGCTGGGCCACTACCTATATCGTTAGTAATGCCCTCTCTATCTAATAAAATAGAAATCAAAAGTCTCTTTGCATAAACAAAAGATGATATCTTAATTCTTAAGCATTTTCCCTCTGAAACGCCTTCCCCTTGATGTTTTGAGAAGCCACTGAGCTCCCAGCAGTTTGCTGCTGCACCACTAAATAGAGCACCTGTCCTCTCACTAAGTATAGGTTAAAGCCTGGACATGGATCAGGTGACCAAGGAACCCTCCCAGCTCTTCCTTGGATAGCTCCGGGATCCTAAATATAGCTTTTCAAAAAAAACAACTGTCTGGTAGCCTGGGCACTATATACACTCCATCCAAGACCTTCCCAGTCAAGCATGGTAACACTTTTAAAGTGTTCGTTTAATAATACTACCTAATTTTTTTAGGAACAATGGCTAAATAAATCACCTATCAGCTTAAACAATTTTTAGAAACTGTAGCAGAAACATCTTTGCTCCCGAGTTCCCTTGGCCAAATCAACCCTGGAAGGTGAGCACCGACTACAGTGAAGGTGTCACCGACCAGGATGGATATGTGAATGCTGTGCACAGCACCATATAATGGGGTCGCAGAAATAAGTAGAAATAAATATGTAATTTATAAAATATTTATAATATGTATTTGGAACTGATTGATAAAGTAATGAAATATGCAGTCAAAGACAAAGAGCAGTCTGGTAATGTTTTTGCAGTCAATGACAGCAATTAATATAAACAGCTGTCAGGATCATATTAAAGTTTGTTCAGATTGTCTGAAACAATAATGAACACATCATGAAACTGCTCACCTTGATAGCATGGACTCCTTAATTATCACAGGCCAATTTACTTCCTAGCTGCAAGCAAAGAGAATCTTCGGAGATAATCCAGATTTAAAGTTTCTATGACACAATCTTTAGATCTTTATCCAGCAGCCTTTTACAGCTAAGCCCCTGTAATTACATTTATTGAAGCCATTTACATGCAGGCAAGCAATATACATTTTGTAATCAGAGTTATTTATGATAAGGCTGATTTAGCTGGAGTCAATCTAATCTTAGTAAAAGGGAAAGTCATATCTTGTAACAGCGCCAATTACTGTAAACTCATCCTGGAATCCTCCAGTCAAACCATATTGTTTAACAATCACATTACACTCTGCAGGAAACTATTGGGGTTTAAATTATTTATTATTAGAACTATGTTTTGTCTAATCCAGCAAAGATTTGACTCAATGGATGAAGTGTAGACAGTCGTAAAACTCCTAAAGGGTCAGCCCACCCAAAATGGAGATATTAATTGACCAAGTGAACACCTGACCATCGCACCTACATTAGAAGACCATATGTATGAGAACATCTTCTCAGATTATTGGGTTCAGATGTTTCCAGTAAGTCATACAGTTAATGTAGAAGTAAACTAAAAATATTATCCAGGAGGTGGAGGTTTTTGGCAACACAGTCTGTTTTGCAAAAATATTTTCCCTGCTCCTGTTTTCCCTGATTTTGTTCTTTGTTTAGAGCCAGGATCCATTCTTAGTGGTGGTGGGAAGAGAATAGATATCAGAGACACCTGTACCACATCAGTGGCCATCCAATGCCCAAAAATGATCATGGTAGACCTGGAAGGTTGAGCATCAAAGATGGTGGCTTTTGTGGATGCAGTGCTGACAGTATCCTGGGTCCTGTCATCACTGCAGAGTGCAAGTGTAAGAAATAATTGGGGAAAATGATGTGATGAATAGTGGCTGATGCATAAATAGGCACGTTTTAAAGAAAAGAGCAGCACAAGGCAGTCATAGTCATTGGTGGAGTAGCTAAGTCGGTGTGATGGGCCAACTTTCAACTTTACCCTGCATGAAGTTTCTCCAGCTTGCTGAACCACAATTCAGGCACTAAGGATATCATTTATGCACTCAATGAATACACGCACCTTTTTTACAGCAAACTCTAATGGCATTTTGATCTTTAAAAAAGTCACAAAGACAGGAATGTTTCAGAGTGTACAAAAAAAAGCATCTTTTTTATATAGTTAGAGCATTTGGAGATTCAGTTAAACAATTTGCAAATACTGTTTATTGAGATAAGATAAAAGGGTTCCAAGGAAACACATGAATCAGCAATTGGAATTCACTTGGTCTTCGTTTCAAAGTCAGACTCCGAAAAACTTAAACATTAAGTCCAATATAGTCAGTCACTGGCCCGCATAAAACGATCCTTAGTAAACTTAGTAGTTTTGATAGTAAAACCAAACTTTTATCCTGCTTGCAAAAAATCCTTTTATCTGAAATCCGTGAAAGATTGTCTAGTGGATCCCCCAAATCAAATGTGTGTTTGTAGGTATGTAGGAATGTTTTATAATGTATAGCAAACACACTCTGCTTGTCAATTCTACCGGGTAGTTGAAAATATCCCTTGAACTACTGTAACCTGGCATATTATTTCTAAGAAGAAATTTAGAATGACTGGATATCAAACACAGGAGATACCTGAAGTGTATTTCTCCTAGGAGGTGTAACATGTCTTCCAAGAATTGTAAAATATTTGTATTTGGTCTCTAACCAAATATTTATTTTCTTCTGATTTATTTTACCCCCTTTAGAAGTATACCTTAATTACAGTAAAAATTATAAAATATGCATTACGTTCGGTTCTAGGAGGTAAACAATGGGTCTGCGACCATTTATGATGGGACTGTGTACTACAGGGCCCCATGAGAAGTTTTTTGAAGGCCCTGGAGTTTAATAAATGTATGATGTTTCTGCATTTCTTCTAAAAAGAAGTCTTGCCTGCTTTTTGTCAAATGTGCTGTCTACCATGGCTGCCAAATATAGACACGTGATTTTAATTTGATTATCTAATTATTGACTATTGAAATTTGAAAAAAGCAATATGTTCAGCACCATTAGAGGTTTGTTGTATCTCACTATTATCAAACTTGGTACTTTTATGCTGCAACAAAATAAGGGCTTCTGTTGATTGGTTTTTCTTCACTTCAAAGAGGTTTTGCATGTCTATACAAGTCAATAGGAACAGAAAAGCCCATTTGAAACAAGTCAAATGCTAGTCTGAAGGGGGTCAACTGAGGTCAAATGCACCGATCAATGAATTCTAATGATCTCCAAATCGCATCAAACTGATGCCATCAACACAAGGTCAAAGCCACCAACACAGGTCAGACCGGTTTTTGCCTTTGAAAAAGCAAATTGAAAAAAAATTAGTAAATTATTGAATGCAAAGGATAAAATGTCAAAACTTTGTATGAGCCCCTATATAAAATAGTAAATTCTTTGTTAAATTGGCAAAACTAAACAAAATGTGACAAAATAATAGTAAAAGAATGCAGAAAATATACATCGGAAACGATTACGTTAGAAAATATCAGATTAAGTTAAACCTAAACTAGATTAGGCATGTAATCTTGTAGTAATTTAATATAAGAATGGCCAATTATAAAGCAATATCCTAATTTGTCTGATGAGAAGAAATAGACTAAATTGGAGTCACAAAAAAATGTACATGTCTTTGTGTTATGTTCATCTCCTCTTCTGCTATTATTTCTGGCTACCATACAAGCATCCCTTCTTGTGCCTAAAGCTTGATTAAACAGATTTTCATTTAATTACCAGTCCTTATGCATTTCATGCTTCTGATTTATTTAGTTTGGCAAGTCAACGAAGCATAATTATGCGTGTAAGTTGTCATGCATCTCGGCAGTTTGATAGAACATTCTTTAATGTGTGCGTTCTTTATGGAACAGTTCATGTCACGCTCACTTCTGTTCTGTAGATTTCCTTTTTTTCCTACAACATCACTTTCAGAGTTCATCTGTACAGCGGTGTGCAAATAATTTGTGATAGAGATCTCTGTGAATGATTTTCTTCTGTGTTCCCCCAAGAAATCTGTATGTAGATTTGCAAAAGATCAATAGAAGGTTAGATTTGAACCCTTTTCATGTGATGGGTGTAGTGTAACTGATTACTTGTGAACATCATCTGAAAGTGGGCTCCTTATGAAACAAAGACCAGGCATCTGGGAGCAACCAAGGAGGAGATTGTTGATATGAAGGGAATGCAGAAAATTATATCTGTTCTATGGATACATTAAAGCTGTACTTCAGGCAGACACACAAATACAGATTGATGCAGTTATGTAGCCTTTTAAATAATAAGGTAGCCAAAAATATACAGCTAAAAATTTAAACAAGTCAAAGATGAAATAATAAAACTATCTTTTGTTGCAACATTCAGCTTCAAACTATAGATTCCTCTAGTAGTACTTTTCTCTGCCATTAGATGCCCTAAGTCTAATTGTTAGCGTCATTTAATCCACTTCCGAGTTTAGATCATCCTGGCCCCACTCTAATTTTTGAATGGACAGTAAAAGTAGAAGCAGCACAGTAATGAGGTTATAAACTGATTGTTTTATTTTCTCCTTTCGTCTAACATTCTAGCCCTGTTGTAGTTTGCCTGCAAGAGGCTGACTGTATGCCGGGTACTAATTCTGCATTACTGATAGGGATTATTGAGTTGCATTTATTTGTATCATTTATGTGTGTCTAGAATTTAGCTGACTTTAAAATGGAACTAAAGTCCCATATTGAACTGTGTTTCAGGCAAATGGTTATTGCAGAAATGGACATGTGATGTTCCTTCTGTAATAACTGGTATTACTGCCTGAATGCTACCCTGCTGGCTGTCCCAGTTTCCCTTTCACATGATGGAAATGAATGAACTCTTGTGTGCCTGCTCACTACTGAACATCCCGGTACAGCCAACTAAGATGGAGGAAGATCGTCTACAGGACGAAAAGAAGATTGACAATGGCAGCACCCTGCAACATAATAGGGATAGTTGAATGTTGCTGGTTTAGTTCTGCTTTAAATGAAATATGCAACTTGACCTCAACTTGGGAGAGAATGTGAAATGGCCTTTTGTAATTCTGTCTAAACCAGGGGTGTCAAACTCTGGCCCGTGGGCCAAGTCTGGCTCGCAACATCCTTTTTTTTGTCCCCCAAAGGAATCCTAAATATGAATTGAAGCCGGCCCGCCGCTGCACTGAAATAGCCCTGCTACTACAATTTTTGGCATCACTCATGTCTATAGACCAGCAGCCTCTCTGCCTATCAGTGGCCCCGCATTGGACTGTTTTATGAATGTAAGTAATGCTGGGAATTGTAGTAGCAGCATCCCTCACGTCTATAGACCAGCGGCCTCTCTGCCTATCCATGGCCCCGCATTGGACTGTTTTATGGATGCAAGTAATGCTGGGAATTGTAGTAGCAGCATCCCTCACGTCTATAGACTAGCAGCCTCTCTGCCCTATGTTTGGCCCCGCATTGGACTGTTTTCTTGACGCAGGGAATTGTAGTAGCGGTGCTATTTCAGTTTAAAGTTTGGCCCACGACTTTGTCTAATTTTTGTCCACTGTGTACTTGAGTTTGACACCCCTGATCTAAACTAATCAATACCATTATCACAATATATCTCATTATCCCATCTAAATTGTAGTCATGCAACTGCCAAACCTTGTGCTGCTCATATGTCATCAGATGACACTTTCTGGTGTTTCCCAACATTTCCTGACGGCACAGTGAAGTTATAGTAGGTCCACAGTGGATGGTATGGACTCTTTCACCTCGATGACAATGTTCTTACATAGGGGAACGCCAACATTCTTCTGACCTTTGAGTTCAATAAGGAGAACATTTGGTAACATTATCACAGCCCTAACACCCCTTCATAGGAAAAGAGGCAATCATTGGTAGGATCAACTGGTAACAATTTGAGAAGTAAGAGGATTTATAGTACAAGACCTAAAGGAATGTGCAATGGGAATGTTGATCATTTATTTGGTTAAATGATTGCATGACAGGACACTTTAAGTATCTGGCCAAGGTAGAATGCACTCTACTCTTTTGGTATTTACATTAATATCTACAAGGAAAGAGTGTTCTATTTCACATGCTGAGAACCATCAGAACTGCACAGTTTGTCTGTTACAAATCCCAGAGATCAAACTGGAAATGAAAACATAAAATAAGACAATGGTCTTACAGTGGCAGACACCGGTGACGCCAAAAAACATGCTCCGTAGCTTAACCTACTGAGCCATTGGCACCTATCAATACTCAACTGCAAAGCCTCTACAGCTGCAATGTTTGAACAGGTGTGAATCGGTAGATTCAGGGGCCGAGAGTCATGATTAGCATTAAGGGGTTTGTTGAGATTTTTTACTTAAAAATGAAGGTGGTGTGTTTAAAGTATTAAATAATGTGTTAAACTGAAAATTCAGTTCTGTCTAGGAAAAAAAATCACTGCTAGGTAACACAGATAAAACAACGTTTTTACACAAAGGGTAATTCTGATTCTTTCCTTTTTTGGTTATATTTTATTAAACCCAACTGATCAGTCTGTCTCAACCATTTAGGTAAAAAGACTCCTAGGGCTCTATTTATAAAAAAAGCTAATTTAGACATTCCCTCCTAGAATCAATTACTGCCATTGAAACACATGCATCTGGGAGATTGCCACGAGGGAATGTTTGATTCCATGTTTTATAAATAGAGCCCATATATATAATATTATAATATATATAGTATAAATAAAAATGGTGGTTCTATTGCAGGCAATGCCTATGTCTTAAGCTGGAGACTGAAATCTCGAGAGATGGTAGAACCCCAAGAGACAACTCCAAAGCTTCCAGACTTACCAACCATCTAAATCAGACTTTCTTCACGATTGTACCCCAGAGGAACCTTAAAGTATCTTTTAGGTATCAGGGAACTCTTGCTTTAATTATTTTTATCAGGGGAAATTAGGAAAATGCCCCTTGCAATGACGGTCATTGAGAAGAATTCGCCCTTACAGTGGTGATCTGAATGCCACTCTTGTAGACAAGTAAAAAGATGAATATGCTTTTGACTCGGCCAAGTTAGACCTTGAGCTATGCCTTGACCTATGCAAAAATTATTAAATGAGGGGATGTCAGTCAACCATAGCTCAAGGAACCCCTGTAAACCTCTGGAACCCTGGTTGAGAATGGCTGATCTACATTGTGTGAAGATTGCTTAGCATCTGAGACTCTACTAAGAAAGATGGATTCCTGATCCCCTATAACCTTCTGTGATTCCATATGCTAGCACTTTCATTACCAATGTATTTATTGATAACACAAGGGAAGTAAACTTCCGGTGGAGAAACAGGAACTTATGGCAGGAAATTTTACAGCCTTCTAGTATCAAAAGCTAGAGAATAGGAGCAGTCCTACATACAATAGCAGCAAGGATTCCCTCATATGTATGCAATAATATAAAATAGTCATAGGGATTAAAAACACTTCTTTAGGCAGGAGCAACAAATTCAGGTCATAGTACTGAACATAGAACCTTACCTTGTAATATGAAGAAAATTCCCTTCAACCTAGATTGGGGTTGACATACGATTGTATTTTTCTTACAAAGGTCAATAAAAGCATCCATTAGCCTTGCCTTTTACATTTTTGTGGCTAACCAATATCCATTTTGGTCATTTGCAACAATATTGCTGTATTTTCTACTCAGATTTCTACAGACTGAATCGAAGTGAAACATTGCTTCTTTATGCTTCATTTTCTAAAAGACACAGTAAAGATTACATTTTACAATGTAAAAAGTAAGCCAGCATTTAATGAAAAACTATCAAACATTTTCAGCAAGTATACATTTTGCATATTCAATTGTTCAATCGACAAGAAAGTAATTTTTGATATGAAGATTACAGATTTATTAGTTTGCAATAATGCAAGTGCACTTGTAATCTCTGATGGGTTATTTTTTAGTCTAAGTTGGCCATCTACATGTCTCTGTTGGTCGGTTAGTAGGCACAGTAGTGCTCCTAGTATGGCCACCCTTGCCAGGCAGGAGTAAGGGCCAAGACCACACTTTAACATGCAATGGAAAACAATGTAACTATTAGAAAAAGCAATCATATCAGAGAAAAAAAATGTACATTTCAGGAAAAAACTGGCACCGAATGGGTGGTTTGCCTAATTACTCACCCACCATTCACTACTTCACTTCATTACATATCTCCCCTCTTATTGTGTGTTACTTACTGTCATCATATCAGAAAAAAAATAATCCTGCAAAATATACAGGTCAGTGGCAAAACCATTCACAGAGCAACCTTATACCCACTCATACTCAAGCCAATACAAGAAACTTTTCAGTAAGTCACCGGAGTACAAATGTTACAAAATGCCACATCACATGATTTCATAGATTATTGCAAATGGTGAAAAATGCAGGACTTGTGAGGCATCAATTTTCAAAACACTTAATTTGTATTGTAAAATCAAAACAAGATTTTTTTGAAGACTTCATAAAAAACTTATACAAAAAAAAGATAAAATATAAAGTAAGGGGTAAGGAGTAAGGGGCTTAAATGCTCTGTTCAGGGCACTTGTCTCATATTTTATACTCAACACGTTTCACAGACACTTTAGGAGTTATTCAACAGAAATAAATCAGGTACAACCAGTTACTTTTTTCTGCTGTAGCATGATTATGCCTGATCCCATAAAGTCCTCACACTTGTGGCTCTAGCAAACAACATGCAAGAGAGGGGACAGCAGAGAGAGCAGACCACCAAAATCTTATAATTTGGAGAGGGTGGCTAGAGGAAGCCTCCTCCATAAGACAATTTCCCAAATTGTTAACCAGAGGTGTATGCAAAATATTCCGACTGTATTGTGTAGACCAGGGATCACAAAGATGGCAAGTGGAGGCAACCACAATACAGGTCTACACACTGCCAAGTGAAATGCCAGGGGTGGTGTCTATGCAAATACTAATTTTGAGATACATGCAAAGGAATAACCTCAAAAAAGATGTTTATCTAATTGAAAGGCTAGTAAAGATTGCATTAGGATTGCATGAGAAACTTGCTAAAGTGTAACAGAAAACATTTTTTGCCTTTTGCTGCTACTTCATTGTCCTATTATAGGCAGGCAGCAGAAGGAGACAAAGTATTTACATATCCTGAACAAACAGTAGAAAACACTTTAAAACCAGTTCATCACTATTCATCTCTGTATTTTTCAGCATTGTGGAGGAATTTCATTTTTAAAATTCACAGCACAAACAGTGTGGAATCTTGGAAGCCTGCACCATCTCCAAACTAATAGGTTCCTACACTGTTAGGAACCAATCAGATCTAAACTATAAGAAGAGTAAGAAAACCTTAACATCAAAAACAGCTAAGGAGGTTGGAATTGGCTTGTGTAAAGCTCTTTTACAGCTTTATAAGAATATATAAAAAGTGCTATTTTAACGGTTCGGGGATAAGCATACTTACACATATTTTTTATACTAAAACAGTATAGGACTGGGCAGTATTTTAAAACCCAGCTGACTTCCTGCCTAGTAATTCACCAGAAGAAAAGCTATGAGTGATATTTTACTACCTCCCTTTGCCTGTCTTTACACCGGTAGAGATTATGTCATACGTAGCTTTTTAACATCACACACAATACAATACTTTTTAGTTTACCACAACCCTTACATGTGCCCAGAAACCACTGGCAACCCATTCATACCATACCATATGCCCCTTCAGATCAGCCCCGAGGGGTAGGCAATAAAAGGTGTTTTTTGGCCCTTCAGTAGTAGAGGGGTGCAAAAAGAGCAGAACCTGCGATCTATGTTACTAAATTCATTCAAAACAAATGGGGAGGGGTGCAACTTTGGCCTTTTCACCTCGAGTACTAAAGGACCTTATCCAGTCCCATGACGGGGACTGCTTCTCATATGTCAGCACCTAGGGGGAGGGATTAGAGATGAAGGAGAGGGCTTTTGACAAAAACCTGAAATCTGAATATCAGAGTGTGTTTTAACCAGCTGATGGGATGGATTATCAAGGTTCACCTAGGTTTGAAATTTAAAGTTTAGTTCTTCAGAGTTGTGTCAAGGTACATAAATTCAAACCATATGGTTCCATTCCAAAGCTGTAAAGATCTCATAGGCATTTCATAAAAATTTTATTTTTCATAAGTTTTGGATACAATATATACATTGTTCCTGTTTTGTACTGAATGTAAAGCCTCACTATGCATAGCTCTGCACAATATGCTGTAAACCTTCATATTTGTAACAGTCTTTCAAGTAATATTTTTCACACAATAAATTGTAATCTGTGGATGAATGTAATATAGTAATACAGTACATTACAGTAATATAACTTAACTGTAACTCTTTCTCTAACAATTCCCATTTTCCTTTTTTTTTTAACAAATTTTCCAACTTTTATGCACAGGGTACAATTCTCTTTTTTCTCTTGGTTAAAAATGACCTAAAGGCCCTGCAAAGGATATGTTTTTGTAGACCAGAGGGCCTGCAGAGTAAAAAGAAAAAAAATGTTCATGTCACACAAAATGTGCACAAATATTTGTCAAATCTGTAGTGTCAGTAACAATTATACAAATACAATTAATCTTAATTTTTTTTGTGTACAAATCAGAAAAGAAAAAATTGTTTTGTGATTTTTTTTAAGGATTCCAGGTTCATAGTAGGAAGGGGGTTTCAGAAATCAGAGAGTGGCTAAAAGATTTTTTTCATTTTTTTAACATTTTTAATATTATTATTGCATGATTGTTAAATCAAACCCAAACTAAAATTTTTACTTTACATAAAAAGGGTAGACAACCCTTTCATATTAAGTAAAAATATTATTCCTTTTTTCTTTTTTTAAAAATAAAAAAGGTCATTCTGATTTTATCATCAAGCCAGGACAAAGGAGAATTCCAGGACAGCGCGGGACCTGATTGAGGACTTCTCCAGCGTGATCAAGCGATCTGCAGAATTAAAGGTAAGTGTGTTTTTTTTTTTCAGCTTAGTTTCTCTTTAAACAAATTTCACAGCCTATTTTGTAGTGTTTGAAAATAGTTATTTACAATTTATTGATACCACTGTATTGCAACCAATGCCCATTGCTATTACCTTTACTTGTTAAAGTATATCTAAAGATCAAATACTTTAAGAATAGGGAATGGTCACTATAATTTTTTTATTTAAAATTTTTAAAAAGTTCTAACTTTAAAAAGCATTTTAAAACACTAGGCTCTGGTTTGACAAGTATCCTAGCAGTTACTGTAAAAGAAAAAAAAAAAAGAAAAAGTTGTTGCGAAATACACATTAATAAGTACACAGTTTAGCAATTTATCTCAATTTAAAGAGAAAGTTAATGAAAAGTTGTCAATTAAAATCACTCACTATTCTGACCTTTCCTTTCTAGTCTAGCAGAGAGCTTAGGAGAAAACTGAAAGAAAACAATGGTGCATATCCTGGACTGTCAAACAAAAACAAATAAAGCCTCTCCTTTCCCTTCCCTCTCTTCCTGAGTACATTATTGAAGTGCTGATCTTTGGCCTTTTCACTTGGACAGAAAGTCAACCAGATTGACATTCCCAATATTCCTTATTGCCCAAAGCTCTGTTTCCTGGCTGCTCCGATGTAAAAACAAAGCATGCTGGGAAGGTTTAAACTCCATGAAGAAAATATGGGATTGTCCTTGAGTGCTTGAGAACATTAAAATCCCATTTTTCTTGTCTTTTATTCCTGGGTCACCGCTGGGCACATTAACAAGGTTTCCTGTTTCTTAATGTCACGGTTTCACCATCTTTCTTAGAAGGCGCTGCGTTTTCTTCAGGGCAATTAGAAGACACTTTGTTCTTCTGTTAAAATACTTTGGCAAAGAAAAATATTCTTTCAAAAAAAGTTATGCAGTTTTCTGTTTTCAGTTGTAGATTTTTTACATTGTACAACTTAGTCTTCCAGTCTCACCAATCCTTTCAGATTTCAGTGGTTGTGGTATACGATCTAGTCTCGCGGAAGCCAATGTAAGTCCAAAAAATAGGTAATGCTGGAGTCAACCTGAGATCATGTACAGTGCAGCTCATGGGAACCTGGAAAAAAGGAAGTTCATTAAATGTATAAATAAAACATTTTTTTGTACATTACCCTCATTCATACAAAACCAACTCCCCCCCCCCCCCCCCGGATCTTTGGCCATCGTGATTGGCAAGGCTGGGATGACATAAGTCATTCAGCTCATTTAGTCCTGGTACCCACAAGCAAAACCAGGATTGCTGGGTATTCCAGGCAACATATGCTGAGCTGTGCATGCTCAGCCAATTTAATTTTGACAGGTGTGAAACAATCAGGCTGGTAAGAATATGTATTACAGAATGGGCATAGTCTGTCCCTTTCTGCAATAAGGATCTGCCTAATTCCAAATATTTAAAGCTTCAGCTACTAAGTTCTGTAAACAACTAAGACACTAGGGAGAGTCTAAAAACATGAGAAAAGGAACCAAGGGCTCCACCTACTGCCTGCATTTAAAAATACAAAATATTATTATTGAATATTTCTAATTTACCATGGCAAAACTAAGCTAACAGTTTATGATGTGGACTAAATGGAGTTTTCTGGAAATTGTCAGATTATGGCGGCAAATCAAGTCACCAGTCTATACCTATAGAATGTTACAAATCCTTAAAAAAAGTAAAATCTATGATGCCACAAAGATATGCATTCATAGGATTGAACAGTAACAGTAGACTTGCATAAAAAAAACGCATAAACTACAGGCCCAATACCACACAAGTAAACAAATGATAATAGTGTGCATGCAATGAAATATTACCAGCAATATGAAAAATGCAGTAAAGCATAAACATACTCGGCTACTACATAACGGCATAATCATATCAAGGCAACAGAAGTGTATACCTCATGCCAGGCTAAACAAGCAGGTGATTTACTGTACACATGACAAGAAAACATATGCAGAAAAGCAAAATGTACACATGTACAGCTGTATAAACAGCCGGATCTCACGCTGAATATTCCCACATACAGAGGCTGCAGTCACGGCAGTTTTTCATTGACTGGTATGCAAGGTTTTCTCCCATCTGATATAGCGTTTTAAAGATGACTTTTACTCCTCATAATTCACAAACCTTATTCCAAGATTGAGAGACTAAAGGATTTTTATGCCCAGGGAGGTAAGGTTAGCATTGCCAAGCCGAGCGTGTATACTCAATATGGATGGAGAAAAAAATAAAGAGTGGCTTTTTGAAGGCAACATTCAATAAAAGGTGTTTTTTAATGGGTGAATAAACGGACTCCTGACTAGACAAGGTCTGCCTGTGCTATACAATGAATAATATATTAAAGAAAATTAAAATAAATAATTCTGCAAAATACAATATTAAGTCCTTGTGTTTTTGTTTGTCCCCTAATCCCAACGCGTTTTGCCAATTGGCTTCTTCAGGGGATATTTTGGAGACTAATACTAACCAAAAACAGAATCGTATCTACCTTATTCCAAGATTGCTCACTGAAGCATTAAAAGGCATTGTACCCCAAATAAAAAAACTTTAGTTATAGGGAAAACTGATATCATGAACTAGCTTGCAAGGTTGCTCTGGATAACTAGAATCTACTCATCTCTCATCATTGCCTACCCATCACACAGATCTAGTTTGCTAACCGCTCCTTTTGAAGGTCATTGTTGACCTGTACTTCTGAAAATGCTACTTGCCCAGTGGTGGACTTTACCTTAACTCTGCATTACACAATGGACCTGCTTCTTCTGGAGAAGATCTATCTATGAGAGAACCTGGGTGATCCAGCAAACCAAGAACAGATCTCCTCCAGCACTATGAAAAACTGCCTAAAGTGCCTTGAAATGACCTTAAAGGGTCCTAAGAGGTACCACTTGTCATAGCCAATGGGGGCCTCATTCAACTAAATGTCCCATAGACCTTTGGAATATGCAGGGACATTGTTGGGCAATGACTGGGATCCACTGGTTGGGTCTACTATGGGCAGTGATGACAATAGCACTCCTTTACCTTAATTTGAGATGAATTGTACAAGACTGGTTGCCTTACTCAATGAAAAAGGGAAGTCACAACTGCTCATCTCCAGCAGATACAGGTAACCCCTGGGTTACATACGAGATAGGGACTGTAGGTTTGTTCTTGAGTTTAATTTGTATGTAAGTCAGAACAGGTACAATATTTTAGTAAATGCAAGTAGGACAGATATTTGTCTCAACATAATACTAGGCAGCATGGTGTCAGTTACTGCATAAAATCCTCATTACATTACCTTCTGGAGCAAGCTGTGCTTTAAAATGCAAAAAGAAATAACTGCAGAATTTGTCTTGGTCATTAAAGAGTTACAAGATGTTTCAGAAGTGCTCAGTCCTCATAATCACCCATAATCTCAGTTTTGTTTGACAAAACATTTCTTCTGTGAGTCATGCAAACCGCCCCCTCCCTCTATAAAGCCTCCGTCCTGCACATGAGCAAGCAGTAAAGCCCCGTTCATATCTAGGAGGTAGTCTGTATGTCAGGTATCCTTAACTCAGGGACTACCTGTACTCTGAATAATTGGAAAGAGAGAACTTTGAGGATAATAAACAAATGTGAAAATGAATGACAGAATATAGAACATTTTGGATGCCCAGACATTAGCTTCAAGCCTTGTTGTCTCAAGATTTCACAGTTATGGTCCATCATGGTTATCATTGTCAATCAAATAGACCTCTATGAAGTAACAATACATTAAGAATCAAATTACACTGATAAAGATTTATCTACATCAAGGATCTGGAAGAAGGATTTGATACATGCTTGTTGATGTGCATGTATTGCTATATGTGGTATGTTTGTTCTACAGCTCCTTTTTATAAGATCTGTGAGTCAGGCACTGAAGATCCATGCAATGTCCAGGAATATATCTATAATTACAGTATACAGTATTCTTGAGAAGTCCCAACCTAAAAGCCTATTCACACCAAGGTAAGCTAATGTGTTGTCATGTAGCAATGCCAAATGCGCTACAACAGATCTAACATCCTACCTTACGCATTTTTGCTAACACACAGGTGTGTTGTAGAGGTAGGTTGGGGTTTAATTCAAAAAGAACGTCCACCATTTACTTGTAAATGAATAGCACAGCAAAATAATCCAATACACACACACAAAATCGTGTGAATAGGCACTTAAATTAATACAGAAACAAAAAACATATATTTTTAATGATGGGAAAATGATGTGTTGCTAATAACTATATTTGAAATATTCACCTCTCTGCTTTTGCATCCCCCTAGGTAAAGACCTACTATGCCTATTGATAACTGTGATCAGTAACACTTTTTTTAGTTTTTTTCTATTTGTAACAATGTTTCTTTGGTAATTGGTTTTCTTCATGATCAGAATTTTTTTTCCATTTTAGTTTTTAGTATTTATATAACTCAATGTTTTTCCATGGAGTTCACTGAAAATACATCCTACTTCAGCAGTCGAAATTCAAACATGTTTTAAACAAACACTTACAATAACACAATTGTACTACTCAGGACATATCAGGCATAAAAAAAATCAAACAATCTAAAAAACTGATGTGAACAGCGGAATGTTCCGTCAAGCAAGTGTTTGTCTGAAGGCTTGATACATGTAGAAGCAGTTATGTAGATAACAACAGAATTAATTTCAAGTGGCTGGCAACCACATAGTTACCCTATTCTTTCCCAAAATGTTCAAAACTAAATTGAATAACACACAATAATATAAAACCCATAGTTATAGATTATAAGTAATGTGATCCAAAAACCTAAGATGATGATTTGCTCATCCAGCCATGTCTACATGCCAACAAATACATTGGGCCTGTTTTACTAAAGCTTTCCAAGGCCAGAGAAGAAAGACTGCCATGGAAGAACCTGGGCGATCTAGCAAACCTCGACTGGATTTCTTAAAAATCATTTGCTGTTTGTTGGCAAATGTTTTCAGTCCTGAACCATTTCAGGTTTTCTGGATCACCCCTGTTACCCAGTGACAGTCTATCTTCCCTGGCCATGGAGAGACCTCCATCTTCTCCAGTCTTGGCCGGATTTATTAAATCAGGCTTACTGTATTTATATAATGCAGACAAGGTACACAGGACTTTACAAAGTCCACAGTCACATTACTAACTGTTTCTCAATCAATACCATAGTAAGGTCAGTAAGGTCGGTTTTTGGGGTAGTCCACTAAACTTAAGTCAATAAACACCACTGTTAGAAGAACAGAGATAAATTGAAAACCTTTGTTATTGCTTTCCACCTGAAAACCCAGAGGTGTCTTCAGCAAGCCTCTCAGCCCCTTCTCGATGGTCCAAATAGTCTCATGACTATACTACGGTTTATAGGGAAACACAGTCCTTTACAGATGTTTGTTGGCATTGAGAACTACGCACTACTGAAGTTTCTCAACCAGGGCTCCTCCAGAGGTTGTTGGGGGTTCCTGGAGCCATGAGCAATCGTCGCCTTTCAGGACAGTTAAGATCAGTGGTCACTAACTTTTACGGACCAGCAGACCACTAAACTTGATGACTCTGGACCGCGGGGAGCTGGGTGTCACTCAAAGGGGAAGAAACCCTTTAGTGATGTCAAGATGCCAGAACCCGTCCACTCCCCCATTGCTGATCTAAGCCTGCGATGGAAGAGTGGGTGGGTTGTGTTCAGAGACACAACACACTCACTTCCCTGAGCCTGGGATCTGGACGGGGGACGTGGTCCATGGCTCTAGCCGGTGCCCCCCCCCCGGGGGTGTCCTTCTTCTGACCACGCTCCGGGGTGCACCGGCTAGAGCTGCGGACCACAAACATTTTCTCGCAGACCACCAGTTGGTGACTGCTGGTTTAGATAACAACAATTTTGTTTATGGCTATCAGTAAGAGTGACCTTCTTCGCACTGGCCAGCAATGTAAGAGGCATTCATCCCACCGACAACCATACTAACAGACAGCACACATGTATTATACTGTGAACTGTGAATATAGTAATTATAGAAAAGGGTTCATCAAGACCTGAAAGTTATTTCACGAGTTCCTCCATGTTAAAAGAGGAAGAGAAGTATGCCCAAAAGTGTACACAAACAGTTCTGTAACTCCATTATTAGCCATATAGCAGTGCTTACAAAGACAGTGTGCATTTACAAGATCATGTATAGTGATTTTGCATATGTGTTCCTGACTTTTATATTCAGGACTGAAAAATATAATTTTAAATAAAAATGGTTCCAAATTGTTTGACTTACTGTGTATTTTGTATTATTTTACATAAATTTACAGCCAATAGGAAGAGGTATGGATCACTTGTTACATTCCCCTATCTGCTGTAAGCTGCCCTGTTGAAAAATAAATGATTGTTGATTGTAAAGTTAAAAATCTCAAAATGTTATATACAACTAATTGAGGGGTGACAAATTTGTTTCCCCAGCCTTCCTCTCTGCTGCATACAAATGGGCTCTCCAAAGTTGAATTCAGAGAGAGAGCCTGAAAACAAAAATCTTCTTCCATGCTTTCCTGTGAAAGTGTCATGGATGTAGCCCACAGTAAAATATTGGTATATATGTTCTAAAAATATATAAAACATAATTTTTAATTATTAAACTGTATATACTCATCAAAAAATAACAAAGTCCTTAAGCCATTAAACTTGAATATTAACTGAACTGTCTTTATAGCCGGCCACACATTTAATTCTTGCATGTAAAGGTTAATTGTGTAAGTATTTTATTTACAGAAACAAACTGGAATTATCATCAACATAACAATACAATCTGTTTTATGTTTAGTTAACCTTCTCAAAGCCTTCCATAGTCACTGATAGAAGGGTCACCTACGGGTCACTGGTCGTACTTGAAACATGAAAAATCCAGACAAATCTAAAGCTTAGAATAAACCTTATGGCCCCATCCTCATTTATTTTGTACCAAATGTTTATTTGATGATGACTAAGGATTTTCTCCAGATCTGGCTAGATAATGGATGAATGTCTAGTAGTGGATCAAATATTTTTCACTACACTTAAGCTTGCTGACACGGCAGAATAATTGAACATTTTGGTGGTTTAAAATTTGTGAATTTATTAAATGTGATCTTATGAAATTGTTAGAGAAAAAAATACGAAATATTATTAGTTATGCTTAATGTTTTTTTCCATAAAATGCACTTTTTTTTCTTTGCTCAACAGATGAGGTTTGTTTTTGTCAAATATTTTTGAATATATTGTACAAGTTGTATGTTTATTCATTGACAAAAGAAAGGAAAATAATAATTCATTTAAAAAAACAGGTATATACAGAATTTAACATCATTGGGTGAGACCAAAGATGATGCTTGCAAAAAATATTGTTTTTTCATGTTTTTATTATATATATTACATTTAAAATAATTTATTAGTTTTAATTAGAAAGTTTATAAGAGATCAGACATGTTAGTGAATCTGAAAAAAACACACATTGCATTATTAATATTATAAATAAACAGTATTTATATAGCGCCAACATATTATGTAGAGCTGTACATTAAATAGGGGTTGTAAATGAGACAGATACAGACAGTGACACAGGAGGAGGAAAGGACCCTGCCCAGAAGAGCTTACAGTCTATGTAAGTAAGACAGTCTAATCTTAGTAAGAGGGGGAAATGGAATGGTGGGTGAGGAGTGAGGGTTTAAGAGACAGAAGAAGGGTAGGTGAGTATGAAAAGATGGGTTTTAAGGGCTTTTTTAAATGAGCAGAAAGTAGGAGCAAGCCAAATAGGATGGGGAAGACCATTCCAGAGAGTCAGGGCAACTCTAGAAAAGTCTTGGAGCCATGCGTGTGTACCAATGCTATTTTACACCTGGGCAAGATTCTAATCTGTTTCTATCAGGAGCAAAAAAAAAACATGCAAGCAGAGTTCTAGGAATTAGGGATGAGCAAACACCTAGAAATTCCGGTTCACTGGGTTCGGCCGAACTTCGGCTCATAGTTCGGGTTCGGGTCAAGTTTGGTACGGACCAGAACTTTACAGTTCAGGTTTGCCCAACACTAATATTAATGGTTAGTGGGTGGGGATGAGCGAACACCTGGAAGTTCGGGTTCGCCGGGTTCGGCCGAACTTCGGCTCAAAGTTCGGGTACCCAAAATCGTAAAGTTCGGTACGGACTTTACAGTTCGGGTTCGCTCAACACTACTAGGGATTTCTACCAATAGATTAGTGGTCTGACAAAGCAGAACAAATGAACATTTTATTAATTAAAAGTCTATGGATTTATTAAATGTGAATAAAATACAAAAGCTGTAGGTTTAGTTTTCCCAGAGCTAACATATATAACTACAATGAGCTATGAATAAGGGAAATCCCCAATCTCTGGAAACGTGTTGGCTTTGCTTAATACTTTACGCCAATAAAAAAAGCTGAAAAATTGAAAGTTTACCAAGTCTCCTTTATTATTTTTTATTTTCTATTTTATAGAACTCCTCACATTTCTCCGCAATACAAAACCTAATATGGTTGGTACTTGTTTACTAATGTTTTGGCTTTAGATACACATTCATTATCCAGCTAGAGTACCAAGAGCGGGGTGAAAATTCTCCACTTGATTGTGTGACTGCTCACTGTGTTTCCATGATGGTATGCACTATTTATTTGATGTGTGACTTGCATTCTTCTTTGTTTTCATATTGTTGCAATGTTCTGTTAACAGCTTATATCCTGCTGATGAAAGACCTGACAAACAGACCCATGGTGGCAATCTGATGGTTTATTAGTGAAAGACAATGTTATCCACATATGAATGTGTACTTCTGATGGGTCCTAGAGGCACTAACAGCACACATGCTATTAACAGTACACATGTATTTTACTCATTGTTAAAGTTGACCAGACAGGATTTATATTGCAGAATGGACAGGCGATGTCCCTTCTGCAATAAAACAACCTTACCTGCCTTATCACCACTTTTTTAACTACACTCACCTGTCACCATTCCATCACAGGTGCCACCATCTTCCTTCTTCTCTTCTTTATGGTGGTAAAAATAGACTGCTTACAGCACAGTGTTCAGGATTATGTAACCTATCAAATAATGTAAAGCCTTGGAAAAGAATCATTTTTTTCCCAGGATCAGCCAAGTCAGAGGTAGGCAGTGCCTAAATTTGGCTATGGAATATGTGATCATGTGATCATTTTCCCATAATGCTTTAACTGAGCAATGATTGGCTCGGTGATTAGCACCTTTGCAGCCCTAGGTCACAGGTTCTAATCCTGGATGCAGGGATTTTGTACATTCTCCCTGTGCCTGCATGGGTTTCCTCCCACATGCCAGGGTTAGTTGGGTAATCGACTTTCCTTCTAAAAATTATGCTTTGACTATATTACGGATATATGACTATGACATATATGTCATGTGAGGAACAGTTAGTGACATGACTATGGGCTTTGTAAAGCGCTGCGTAATATGTTGGTGCCATATAAATAATATTTATTTATTGTGTCAGGTGCTTTAGGGGGAAACCCCCAAACAGCATATGTAACCTCTTCTTCTGCTTTTGCCTGGCTTCTATGTTTAACCCAATGGCTTCAATTCTAAGTCACTGACCCAGATAAGTAAAAATATAATTTCTGAATAATCATCCTATGGCAGGTACTTTGATTACTAAATCCAAAGACAGTGAGGTCAATAGCATTTTTAGAGATGTGAAAGGTATTGTCTTGTGTTATGATTTGCGGTTTGATGCCTTCTATGCAGATTGGACCATATGAGATCAATTAAATGCAATGATGTATTTTCCATCTGTACGTACGCCTGCTCTCCACCAGGCATTTTTTAGGTGCTTAAGTAAATCCCGGGGAGTGGTTGAAGGTACATATTTTACACATAATTTACAATACATGGTTAGTTAACTGCTGAGCTGGAGAAACTCAGATGTGGAACCAAAATATTCCATCCATTGGCATCTCTAAATTATAAGAAAAGGTGTTAAATGTCCTGGACTGTACATCCGATATACAGCTGTGCTCTGATAGACTTTATATTATCTTAATGTATTTTATTGTATTGAATTTTTTTTTAAGGAGGCATGTTAATATTTTTTACATGCAAATACCATATGGAATAAAGATTGGCTCCACCTCTGGGATGTTGTTTTGTTATATCAATTCTTTTCTGTTACTGTAATGGATAAATATTAGTGACAGATCAATATACGATTGCACTATACTGTCAAGGTTCAATAATCTTCTACAAGCTACAGAGCCTGATAACCAACCGACTTAATCTCTTCATCCTGGAGCTAAAATATATTGTTAAACTTTACTTTATAATGAACTGGCATGTACTGTAATTGCTATATAACAAACCAATACAAATATAATCAATTATTGCAAACATTATTATGTTTGTGGGATGTTATCCAGCACCAACATATTACTTTACAAAGTCCATAGTCATATCACTAGCTTTCCCTCAAAAGGGCTCACAATTTAATGTCTCCACCTCAGTCATACGTCTTTTTAATACAGTCTAAGGTGAATTTTGGGAGAAGCCATTTACCCTAACTGCATGTTTTTGCAATGTGGGAGGAAACCCAAGTACCCAGAGGAAACCCACACAATCACAGGGAAAACCTGCAAACTCCATGCAGATAGTTTCCTTGCTAAGATTTAAACCTGGGACCTAGCACTGTTAACCAGGATGCTAACCCCTGAGCAACCATGCTGCCCAAATCTAAAACAAAATATAAAAAAATAATATAATGAACCAAAAATACCTACCTAAAATACCTATAGAATTTGCATATTAAAATATAATACCATAACACACCCACAAAAAAATAAGCAAAAATAAAACACATGTGAGCAAAAGCTAAAAATGCACATTATACCCAAAACATACAAAGCTAAAAAAAAACTAAAAAGCTAAACTTAGCAATACTTGACTAGCAGTTAGCCTTTTCTATTGTCTACAAATGACACAAGAATTAATTCTCATCATTACTAGTCACATGACCCACTGATCATTATTCCTCCAAGCACCACTTTCACCCCACAGTTCATGACTTGATTTAAACTTTCACTGTGTTCAGCAAATGTTTTTGCATGCCCAGATATTACTTTATTTAACTGAAGTGGTATCATCACTGTGCTAAGCACATCTTGTACATTGGGCAGAGGTGTAGGAAGAACCCAGCAGACCCACTCACTGCATAAATAATTTGGAAATTTTATATGACTAATGAGGATATTTAAAAAGCAGTAAATGAGACCAAAAATTCACCGGTGGTGAATTTATTGCTATAATTAAAACCATGTGCACTTGGAAGATTCCCTTGTAGTAGATATTTAGTGAATGTCAGATTCACTGCTTTAAAAATATGTTATTTACAGAAGTTATTCATACAAACAGTATATACTGTATATTATATTTTTGTTAAAAGTGGGGTTTTCCTTGACATTTTTTCCCAGACAGCCACAGTGAGACGGGTGTAGAATATTATAAGTAAAGCTGACAAGTAATGGTAAAATAATATCTGCAAACAGTTTGAGCATTCACCGGTTTATTACAGGCATGAATACACCATAAAATATGAGCCCCAGGCTGCCCCGGACCTCATAGGAGGAATGGAGACGGGGATAAATGTATGAATTCTTCACACCACATTACAGAAATAAATATGAAACATTTCAACAAAAACCTTATAACCAATGTCTCTGCCAGAGAGAAAAGGGAAGGAAAAGAATTGAATCTGATAGCTGGCACAGCAAACACATCAGACAGATAATCTGGAACTTCCCACTCTGTACAATTCTTTTTTATGAGCCACAATTGTTTATGCAACATTGCTCTGCACCGGTCATGTGAATATCATGGCCCCATAGATATGCGTAATGTTGTGCATTGCCCTGCGGTAAGGCAATGTTGCCCATTGGTTTTTGTTTACTTTCACACTGCAACACACAATATATGAGATCTGGGCTTTAGGTTTAGACTATGGTAGGGACATTGGATTCGTAAGACCCCTGCAGGTCCACTAGTGAGGTGTATTGGGGAGCCATTCAAAAAATGTCACCACAGTGCACCAGTTTACTTGCTGTACTGGGTGGGGGCACACTGTACATATGTGAACCTCCCCTAGAATATATGAAAAACTAAACTTTTTTAGTTTTCAGTAGAGCAGGAAATAGCTAAGACCCTTTTCAGGTAATTTTTTGTTCAATAATTTTTTTTATTAGGGAAATAAAGAGAAGGGTTGGGGAGAGGATAGTACATCTAACAGATGATAATAGAAAAAAGACAAAAATATAGGTTCATCAACAACAATGACATACAAACAGCAGCACAAAAAAGTTCAAATAAGTTACATAAGTAGGTTTTAGTAAGAGAAATAAAGAAAAAGAAAACATAAACAATATTAAACCATATAAATAACCTTGTTGGGGATTACATGGGATGGGGGAATAAGGGAGGGGAGGAAGGGAAAGGTAAGATTTTATTAACGATATTGGGGGAAGTGAAAAAGAAGAGAAAGCGAACCAACTATAAAAATCAGGTAAATATATCATGAGACATGTTCCATCAAAGCGAAACACAAATAACTATCCACCTAGGGTGACTATATCCAAGAAAATTTTCCTAACCTAATTTTTAAAGTTGGTTTACTTTCTCCCTACAACTTCCCCCATTATCATTATTAAAATCTTAGGATGCAGTTACCGGTAGTTTCTCCATGAACATAGTTTGGGCTATTATTTGTATTGTGTATATCCCATTGGGGAAATTACTTTTTGCTTCCTGCCCCAGAGACATAGCAGGAAAATAGATAAGAGGCTCCTCAAATAATGGGATATCCCCTCATAAGCAATGAACACACATCAGATAATCATGTCCTAAGAGGAACCATTGTGCTTGTCCCTGGTGAAAATCCTGACCAATTGGGATCAGCTGCTGTTCACTCTTGTGAAGGAGAGAGCAGCAGGTGGACTCTCCCTCATCCTCACACCCTCCCCTTTCCATGGAACAGAATAGTGCTGTGTGTACAGCACTCAATAATTCATTTCTCTCTGGAAACAATCACAAAAGATCATTTCCAGTGACAATCCACCGACATCCACTGAACATATTACAGGGCTTTAGGCTTTGACTCTAGTAGAGTCATTGGATTGTGACCCCATTTCAGGGGCAGTTTTGTGGCATGAGTATGGAATTTGTAAAGCACTTACAGTATATAAATACAAGATAGTAATATTACAAATGTAAAGTACAGATAGTCACAAACCACTGCTCCAGGCTTGATGTGAGTTTTAGAGAGGACTGGTGGAGAATCACCCAATAAACCCAAAAATTACAAAACTGCCACCAGGCAGGCTCTTTATTACACAAGGGACAGACAATGGCCCATCTGCAATAAAATAACCTAACCTTTTTATTATGTTGTATTTATATAGCATCATCAAGAGAGACCTACCTGTCTTCATCATTGACATAACCATCTCCTTCCGTCCTTTGCTCTTCGGCAATCTTGACTTGACCGGGATGATGTAACTCCGGTGTGCAGGGATTCATTCAGTCCTGGGAGCTGCATTAAGCATCCCCACTTCCTACATTCAGCTGTGCATGCACACTGACAAAAGAGGATGGCGTAGGATTAGGTAGGTAGGTAGGTAAGAATGCTTATTGCAGAAGATTTTTGCAAAATGCCCGGGCTGATCACAAATTTTGCCCACCATTGGCACCTTAAGGGAACCACTAGCAGAATTAAATTCTTTTTTTCTTTATTTTCCTTTTTTAAAAAGGTGAGGATGATGTCGATGTCCTGCGCTCAAGGGTTTCCTCAGTCATCCAGGCAGCTTATGGTGAATAAGTAGTGCAGAGGACAACTGTGGATTAGGGTGAATATTGGACCAATCCTGCTTTTTAATTCTTTAAAGCCATTAAAAATTTAACTTGATGTAAGAAATATCCTGATCTGTTGGGGTAAAGCTATAAATTGTTTATGATAATCATTTATCCCTAACTGTGGTGGCATTCTAGCCAGTGATGCATGAGTATGAAAGCTTTAATGCCATGGCACATGTTGGCTCAGTGGCCAGCACACCGGCCTTTGCATCTGTGGGTCTCAGGTTTGAATCTCAGCAAGAACACTATTTGCATGGAGTTTCTATGTTTGTGTGGGTTTCTGACAGGTACTCTGATTTCCTCCCACATTCCAAAAACATGCAATTTGGTTGATTGGTTTCCCCCCAATTGACCTTATAATAGTAGTAATGACATATGACTATGGTAGGGACATTAGATTGTGAGAGACAGTTAATAATATAACTAAGGACTTTGTAAAACACTGTGTTATAGGTCGGTGCTATATGAATACTGTGTAATTATAATGTGAGGACAATGCAAGTGAGATAAAAGCAATGCAAAATGGAGTGAGGGACAGGTTAAATTCTGCTTTAAATAAATTTTAGTGAAATGTCACTGCATGCCACACCCCAACCTTTGCTTGCCTTATAGCAGACAGGTATACGTGACATAAATTTTAAAACACAACACACATTTTCTTAAAAACCCACACACTTACTGATGAAGTCGGCAAAAAATTGTATTCCTTGCTATCCCCTAAATTCTAACTGTGTTTAAATCTATTTTATTTTAAGCTCTAGCAAAAATTCATATTAAACATGATACTCTGTAAATATATACTTTGTTAGTGCACTTTTTAACTTAATCACTTTGGGATAAAATAATATTTTTTGTAAATGTAAAAGCTAAGACAAAAAAATACTCCTAAAAGAGTGAAGACAAGTTTGACATTCAAGTCCAAGTAAAATGAAAAAGTAGAGGAAAAAATGTGTCCAGGCTGGGCATTAGGACTTGTCAGACGACCGTTAACAGCAGTAAAAAGCCGGGACTTGGCATCGGGTAAGCAAGTCACTGCCAGTTTCATCCTGCACTATATGGCAATTCAATCCAAAAACCACCACTAAGAGGAAGGTGAGGATGACAACTGCCATTTGCGGGGAGTTGGGTGTCCCTGCTTCTTTATCTGTGCTGGTTAACACCTCAGCTCCTTACAGAGGACAATTATGTAAGTGGAGAGTCAACATTTCCTAAAAGCATCATGGCTGCCAATACCATTAAACATCTTTTCTAGCTCCGTGTACAGTAAATCTAAACCTTGTTTCTAAAATAAAGTTCAACAGATTATGTTCATGTTTTTGTATTTTCAAAAGTTGTGTTTAGTATTTTTAAGTTGAAGTTTTTATTAGAAGAATATTTTGTGATCCTGCCTTAGAGTTGTTAAGGCAAAACCAATAAGTGACTACTGGCCCTCGTGAGAAAAGAGGAGTAGCTCAGATTCTACAACTAAAAGATTACACAATAATGTTGTTTAATTCCAGCCCCAAATTAGTTATAAGAGCATAAAAAACACAGTCAAGAGGCAATCAAAAGTCATTATTCAAATGTGCAGTTCTGTGTTAAACAGCTTTGACAGATTTTCTTTTCTTTACTATTCATCATACAATGGAATAGTTTGTAACTTTGTACATATGTTATAAGTAAACTTGTATATTTTTTATGCCAAAAAAGCTTCTCTTTCTCTCCAATAATTTTAAATATTGGGCTGGTGATAATATAACTCCCATTAATTTGCATGGGATTTATCCCACCCTGGCACTAAGCATGCTGATAATGTACACTGAGCGACACATGTGCAACTCCTACATTCTAAAGATACCTTTTGAAATAAACAGGTACCATCCCTACATCAATTTATTAAGATTTTTATTATTTATTTATTTTTTTTACTTTTATTTCTACATGTAAAATTCCAATAATTTAGACAATATTAATAGACAAGCATATGTACAAATAATATATATTACACTGATTTCTGCCTTTGTATCCAGAGGTGGAAAAGAAAAAAGAAAATTTAATTTAAACCGTATGTTCCCGTTTATTTGCTTTTCCTAGGTATTTATCACAGTCTTAATGAACAAGTCTTTCTTTCTGGCCTCATCAGGGGGGTACTAGGAGTTTTTATTAAATTAATACTAAAGGGACTTAAGAGCTCCTCTGTGTGCGCGGCTGATTTGCATGTGCTATTTGAACAGAAAAACTTTATAGACGTGTTAATGTTACACAGGAAACATCTAGAATGTCTACAACATAGGCAGGCACAGTGAAAAGTATCCTGTGGTAAATCCGTGGGTATGAACAGTGCTAACAGTTATTACTCGCTATGCCAACTTTATTAAAACTTCTTAATGTTCACTTTATGTTGAATGTTCAATTTAATCACTAAAGCTGCTTCCAATTTTTTCTTCCAACGGTTGATTGATGTCTATGAGGTGCCAGACAGACGTACTATCAACTTTTGGTTATGAGAACTTCTGGAGAGTTCATGTCAGAGAGGCCCGTTGGACCAAATCCTGTGATTGACCCACAGAGAGTTCATTCTCCCAGCTGCCACCTTCAAATATTGCCGGTAGACAGGCTAGTACTATACTAGCTATGCGTTATTAAACTTGGCCAAGGTTTGTGCCTTTCCGTTTTTGTTTTTTTTTTTTTTTGCCCACAGAAATGGAAATCACTTCTTGGGTGTTTTTGTGGTACATACCGAGGGAGGGATTAAAAAGAAAAAAATATTCTTGACTAAGAAGTCTTGTCTAGTTGTCAGCCTATGATCAGCTTGTCTCTAAAACAAGCCTCATCTATATGGGCCTTCTTCTATACACCTACATAAAATACTCTGTTGGTGGAAAGTGGAAGCCTTCAAAGGAGAATTCATTTTGGTAAGATGCCACCTTATGGAATTCTACTTAGGAAAATAAAAGTTTTATAACTTAACCAGAATGTAAAATATTTCATTCTATGATTCATCTGCCTGCTTCCTGCAACTTACCAGATGTGATGGTCTTTCCCGATGTGGGTGGTATAACCAGGGCCGCGTGAGTATAAAGGTCTAGCAAACCTAGAACATAAAACATTGAGGTCATACATTGCCATGGGCCCACCTACAAGCATGGTAAATTCTGATGGCTTAGGGTTCAATTCACAAAGCTAGCTCTCCAGGAATACTATACTTTTTCCAGGTATTTTCAGCTAATTAGAGACCCTTTAGTTTTTTTGGATATAAAAGACCTATTACCACATTTTTAGCATTATATAAAGGGTGGCTATCTATATATATAGATATATATATATATATATAGTGATAGCCAGGGATAATATAATATATAATGGTATATATATGAAAAACTGTGGGTTTATTTTTATTTTTTGGGGGGGTTTACATCACATATGCACATCACACCCGCTTTGTGCATATCCGAGATGAGGTATGCGTCCGAAGAGGCTCAATCTCACACATGTGCAACAAGACAGACACTTTTTTTTTTTTACATTTTCAGGAAAACGTGTAACCTGAACTCACACCTGTGCAGGGCGAGATCGGTTATGTGTGGAAACTTTGGAAGAAGAAAGAGGGTGGTGGCTCCAGGTGTATCCTTCGCACTGGTAAGAAGAGGAAAGCCAGGAGGGCGCAGGGCCTACTGGAAAAAATATTTTCTGTACACAGTATAGGACAAACATACCTAAAACAGGTTTAGAGTTTTTTATCAATTTAGGGTCACTCTTTTACTTACCATGGGCAACTTTTACACATATCTTACACATGCTAAGATCATTACAGGTAGGTTGCTCATAGCGGAAGGAGCAGGCAATGTCCCTTCTAAAATAAAACATGCTTACCTACCTGTCGGTAATATTCTTTTCTGATTACACTGAGCTGTGCATGCAAATAGCTAGCCCATGCACAGCTTAATGTAGAACATTGTGATATGCACATGCACAGCTCAGTGCAGGATGCCAAGATATTTCGGGTATCCCAGCATCCCCCGGGGCTGCCTAGACTGAATGAACCCCTGCGTGTACGGGAGGGAGAAATGTCCTCCCAGCCTGGGTAATTAAAATGGCCAAAGATGGCATTTAAAAAATTGTGATCAGGCAGGTAAGGGTATTTTATTGCAGAAGGGTCATTGTCTGTCCCTTCTGCAATTAAGGACCTAACTAGTTGCCATTTGGTAAAGTAAGAGTTTAGTTCTGCTTTAATTATTGACAATCACTTTAGTCATGGGAAGATTTATAAAATGTCATATTGTATCTATGTTTGTGCAGAGATACAAAATCTAGATATTCCCACCCAACTACACCACCCAGCAGCCAGACCACCATATGTTGTGTATGTCACAATATGCACTGCACTGCACAGAAGAGATTGAAGCATTAATGTACTACGGACATTCCTGATTCAACCACAAATTTCAACCACATGTCATAGTTTCTAAGGGCAAATCATTTTTGTAAGCTTGTCATTGTAATATATGTATTGTGTTGTCAGGTTGGACAATGAATACACTTTTCTATTCTTCGGGGGCCGAAAGCAGGAATTTAGGATTAAACAGTGTCATCACTGTCTTCACCTCTCGGTGGTAGAGGATGTCTGCTGAAATTGTATTTTTCTTGTTAAATTAAAATGCATCCAGGATTATGTGTATCAGAGCTTTGCTATGTGTTCATCCGTGCCAAATATGAGATCCGGAGAAGCTAAAGGGTAAGTAGTACAGTTATGAGCTGGGTAACAACCAAATATATAACTCCTATTTTATCTAAAGAGCTGTGTAATATGTTGGCACTATGTAAGTACCGTTTCATAATATTAATAATAAATACTACTTAAAGCAGAACTATAAATTGTAACTAACCTATAGAAGAAAAAATATAGAAAACCCTGGCCCTGCTCCGAACAACCAAAAGTCAATGGAAATGCTCCCTGCTGTGTACATTAACAACAGGGCTCAGTGGTTGTAAATGAACACAGCAGGAACATTTGTCATTGGCTAATGTGGTTGTCAAAGGGGTGTGAATGTTTCCCCACTGTGTCCCTCCCTGATAATTGATGACTTGGTGAGTCTGGTGCTGTGTTTTGCAATAATAAGAGAATAAGATGCCAGGATTTGAGATAGCAGTCTCAGAGACATAAGATGGCAAGAATCCTAGATTTATGAATATCAGTTTCTTCAACATGGGACAAGGCATTTTATTTTAGCTGAGTGTGCAGTATTTGCCCCATATGGTTTGGTGCCAGTGAGCAAAGATGGGCTGCAGAGCTGTGCCTGCACCCAATATGGAAAGAAGAAATCAGAGCAGTGACTGTATTGCTTTTTGGTTTGATTTAAATAGCAAGTGAGCATTCCCATCCGAATGACTGGAAGGGTTACATTAGATTGTGAGCCTTTTTGATGGACATCTAGTGACATGAATATGGACTTTGTAATATGACTGGGCTAAATAAATCCTGGATAATACACTTTAATGTAAATAATAAAAAGAATCATCAAAAAACTAAAAAATAAAATTAGAAAACTATTGCAGCCAGCACTTCTGAGAACTAATAAATAGCAATGTCTGGCATAGGGTTAGATACATTGGTCTGTTCTCATAACCACACCGCCCCACCCTCCCCCTTTCCCCTTAAACTAGAGATACAGGTGTAGTGAAAATGGCCGTGTGGCCGTTTATTATTTTTAAATAATTTAACATAATTTACATATTTAAATAACCATTAATAGCAACCATAAAACAGCATCAATAACATACCAACCTATAGCAAAGACTTATACCTCGGCTGGCAGGTCCTCACCATATTTAACCCAACTTTAAACCATCAACCAGGGATCTGCGTTAATTGCAACACCACTGCCTCAAGAACTATATCAATCATGCATACTTCCTGCAGCTAACCTTTTAACCCATCATAACACCAACTTGGAGACCCCATACCACAGATGGCTCTCCACACTCCATAACTATTTACCACACTTCTGACCAGCACCCTTACTCCCGAGGACCTCAACACATCCCCACCCCTATAACCACAAGGGCGGGTGGGAATCTCTATCAAATGTTTCTGTTAAAGGACTGCCCCTTTATTCTCCTCAGCCTTTTATGTCCTTTGTTACCCCTCCTATTGTTATCACAAACCTAACTAATCCCAATACTGTAATCATAAAACCTTCCCCCTCACACCATCTCCTGACCTAATGGCCTTCCCCCCACAGTCATGTTGGCCCCCGCCTAGCTCCCTTCTCGCCGGCTCAGGGGCCTCCCTATATGACACCACAGCACCAAGAATCCAAAATCCTGGAAGGATTTTCTCAACCTTTTTAACATGGAGGCACCCTTAAAATATCTTTCAGGTGTTCAGGGAACTCCTGGTATATTTACTATATTTACAGATTATAGTATATTAGCCTGGCGGTCAATGCAAGAAATTGTCTCTTACATTGCTGATCATTGGGAAGAATGTCACCCTTACAGATAGCCAAAAAGATCATTGTTGTCACCTACACTGACCTGGGAGTCAAAAATTGCTCAAAGACCCCTAGAAACGTCTGGAGGAACCATAGAGTTCTGTAGAACCCTGGTTGAGAAACACTGATTTAGAAGATTCTCCCAGCTTTTCTGCACTACATTCCATGTACATGTGAAAGAGAGACACCTAGGAGTGGCACCCTGATGCATAAAAATATCAGTCCAATACAACGTGTTGTGTTGATATGGATTGTGGGTAGCATGGTGGCTCAGGGGTTAGCACTCCAGCCTTTGCAGCACTAGGTCCCACATTTGAATCCCAGCCAGGACACTATCTGCATGGAGTTTGCAGGTTCTCCCCGTGTCTGCGTGGGTTTCTTCTGGGTACTCCGGTTTCCTCCCACACCCCAAAAACATGCAGTTAGGTTAATTGGCTTCCCCCTAAATTGATCTTAGACTACATTGACATATGACTATACTAGGGACATTAGATTGTGAGCTCCCTTGAGGGACAGTTAGTGACACGACTATGGTCTTTGTACAGCGCCGCGTAATATGATGGTGCTATATAAATACTGTATAATAATATTTGTGGTAACTCACAATAAAATGTGTGGTGCTGCAGCTTACAAGTTCAAATGGGCCAATAGATCATTTTTACTCTGTATCCCTCAAGCCACGAATCACTTTCAGGTGAAATTACATTTTTCCGATTCCCCTGACCATTTGGAGTGAGCGCAGGCTGTAGTTTTAATGACTCCCTTCGTTAATCAGCTCCAGCAAGAAGCTCATTAAATTGTAATACATCTTTATCCTCCCTCTTGAATTCTTATCAAACTACAAAGCAAAAAGAATCTTTTTCCATGTTTCTCCCCACATTCTATTATTCTCATTAATCACTCTTCAAAATCAGGAAAAGGGGAGAGCAAAACCTAACTGTTCCCATTACTCAACTGTGTGCATCGGTGCTGCATTTATAATAATTAGCCTAATTCACCACCTGCTTGGGGTCATGTGATGTCATGTGCATCACGACCGGGGTAAAAGAATGCGATCTATACATTGTTTACAAAGGTTTTCGCTTAGGATATAATAACTAATTTATCATTTCAGTAAATTGCAGGTGATACTGTTCTTATGGCAATTATAAACCAAATCCTGCTATATTCATTTATTTTTTGTGAAATTGTTTATTGGTGTTAGAATGCATGGAAATACTATGACATCATCTTTCACATATTCGCTGTGTAAACTATTAAAGTTCATTTGCTATTAAAAATATTAGATTTACAGGCGTAAAAGTGTTACCCATAGTGGGCTGTGTTGGGAGTTGGCAACAGTAGAGCAAATATGTTTGGCTGATTGGAGTAATATTGATACAGGGTAATACAGGGAGAGAGCTTTCATTGTCATTAGCAACAACATCTCATACATTGGTTTTATCCCAAAATAAAAATTGTGATTTGTAATTTCCTAAAAATGTGTATTTCGTAAGGACCTATTCACATTATACCTTTGGAGCATTTTGTATGCATTAACACACATTCCATTAAAGTGGAACTTTAACTCCTGAAAAAAAAAACTTACCTCTACAGGTAAAGCCATTGATCCATTTGCAAATGAATCCAGTAGGGACCGCACCATCCTGGTTTCCTCTTTCTTTCCAGCACAGACTGGACAGCGGACGCAGCCACCTTCTTCCTCCTGCTTCTGGCCTCATCCTACGTCAGTTGATCCTGCAATGCGCAGGCACTAAACTGGGTGACGTGTCTTCCTTAAAATGTTTGCTTCCAAAGGCTGGGGATGAGTACCCTGGCAGCGAAAGGAAATGGGGACGTACACTTAGCTTGGTGGATTTATTTGCCTGTAAAGGTGTCCTGATTGAGTATTTCGTATAGCAGGGAGATAACATGGGTGGGGTTAGTGGGCAACCTCAACAATGCCTCAAACCCCGTCAGACCTCTAAATAGTACAGATGTATCTGGGAACGAGGATACATATGAAAATGTTTGCCTATGTGCAAACCACAAAGTCATCCTGCTACCTGTATGGAGGTGAATAAAAGAAATGGGCGGAACCCGAACATTGTGAAGGATATCTTCAAGAAGGATATCTAAATTAACGATCTTTCGGTAGTGACCAGATCAGAAAACCCGTTTTATGCAATGCTGGAGGGAAGGCTGGGATATCGAAAAATGGCATCATGGGATTTGGGCATGTAGAGATTCGGCATCCACGGATAAGAATATCCCATAGATGTAAGAGATCAGATGTGAGACCCGGTAAGGGTGAATTTGTGCCAAAAAGATGTTGATCTATCCATGGAAGGGACCTCAAGTCCACTGGAGAGAGGCATTCCTCCAAAGGAACCCAACTCTTCCCTTCTCTGTTATGAAACCAATCAGTCATTCTGATCAGTACTGATGCTCTATAATACAGCGTGACTACTGGGAACCCTACACCTCCCATATTTTTCGATTTCACCAGAGTACAATATGTTATTCGGGAACGTTTAGCCTTCCATATAAAGGACTTGAATAAGTTATAAAATTTCCGTATGGTGTTCAATGAAACATTGAGTATTTCTTAAGGTATTTAGAAAAGTTAGCTTTAAAATTAAAGTGCTGAATTTCTCAAATTCTTTCAGAACAGAGGGAATGATGGCATGTGGGGAGGTGATATACAAAGGAAGATCGTCTGCATATAGTGATAGTTTGTAATGATATGCACCCAGTTGGATCCCTCTGACATCTGGACTGTTCCTTAGAGCTACGGCTAAGTGCTCCATGACCAGAGCATACATGAATGGCGATAAGGGGCATCCCTGCCTAGTCCCATTTAATATCTTGAAGGAATCGGAAAAATAACCATTAACCCCTACTCTTGCCAACGGAGATGAGTATAAGGCAGATGTCTTGGAGATCATACTTGAACCTAGGCCTACTTGGCGTAATGCTGCGTACATGAGGGGCCAGCTGATCCTATCGAACGCCTTCTCGGCATCAACCGAAAGAAGGCACATAGGGACCTTTGATACCTTAGCATGTTGGGTGAAAAGGATGGTTTTGAAGGTATTATCCCTTGTCACTTGCCCTTGAATAAATCCTACCTGATCCCTATGTATTGGGAAAGGCATATGTTTGGGGAGTCTGTTGGCTATCATCTTGGAAAACAATTTAGCAGATAGTAGTCATTAATAGGTGATCCATCAGCCATTAAATGGATTAAATGGGCAACCATTCCTTCAACATTTTTTTCCAACCATTAAGGTGATTGCAAATTTTCTAAGCATAGTATTGTATAGTACCAAAACTGCTGGTGTTAGGGGAACCCGTGAATATTTCCCCGGTGAATCACACAAGCATCCAATGGAGACCATAAGTAGTTATCTGATTACATATTATGCAGGCTTGGCCATATTACTGTGCTGTTTATACAGACAAAGGTACAACAGACATTTTTATATAATTTACAGTAAATAGTTATTGAAGGTAGTAGATATGTAACGCTTGTATAAAATTATTTCTAATTTAACTACATAGTTATGATGTTCTTTTCTTTCTTTCTTTGCGTATCTGCAGTAAAGTCATATCTGCAGATGCTTTCCAAAGGGTCCATTTTTGTCATCATCAGGAGACCAAACTTGAGAAAAGCCATACAACCATTGCTGGAGTGTACAAGGAAGCTGCAGAAGATTAAAAATAAAAAACTGGACAATTTGTGATCCCCTAATTTTTCCACATTGATGCTGTTTCATAACATTATGAACAACAATTCTTTAAACATTCACTACACATTTCATAAATGTTTCTACCAATAAGAAGATTGTATTTGTTTAAGACGTTCTTGTAAAAAAAAAAAAACGACTGTGGATGGTTCTAGGATGACTCATAATTTCTTGAATTAGCTGAAATCTTTTTTCCTGGCGCTGCAAGTAAGTCAATTTGAGTATATTTATAGAAGAGTATAAATGGCAGGTACAGAGCAAGAGGGTCAAACTATACAAAAAAAAAAGCAAAAACAACAAAAACTTTAGAGCAGAAAAATGTTGAATATTTCAGCTTTATTTAGTTCTTTTTTAACATGCATGAAAATGACTTCTTTTTCAGGATAATCAGACTCTTTCACTGGTGAGCATTACAAAATTGCTTTCATCTGATCTGCAGGGGGTGGATCACTGGAAGATGTTTTTGTTGGCCCCTCTGAGCCAGGGGGACTTGTGACCTCGCTAACTACATGCAACAAAGTCCACCTTTTTTTTTTTTATCCCGAAATTACATACAACTAAGCGAGGAAAAGAAACGTTTAAGGTAACCGAAATGGGTATTTTAAATAATGATTCTCAAATATAAGGTAATTTGTTAGGATTGAAAATAAGTATTACATGACAATTATGATTTATCTCAGAACACACTCTGAAAAATCATTATTTTTCTTTGTGCATGTGTGTGGTTCTGGGAGACGTCTGCTAAACCGCTAAGTACAATACATGTTTTCAGTAATCCTCCAAGTAACATTAATTCAGACTGTCTTGGGGCAATGTACAACACAGGCTAAAATATCATTTAAAAGCACATTATTACCTATTAGGAAATAGAGAATGAAATGTTGCTTTATAATATTTGCAAGTTCTTTTTTCAATTAAAATATCTGTGTTGTATGCTGATTTTCCTGACATATTCATTCAACACAAGACCTGTAAAAGCGATGCAGACAATTCTATTTTTATGCAAAGTGATTGCAAATTGTATGCAAATTGTACTGACTTGCAGAGTATGATTGGCTCAATTTCAAGTCAGTACAATTTGCATAAAAATTGCATGGGGTTCTATAAAGGTCAAATTTTCTGCAGCTTGTTGACCATTTCCAGTGACCTGTTTCACTCCTCTCTTTAAATGCACTCTTTTGTTATTTGGAGCACAGTTTCTACTAACAAACTTCTTTATTTCTCAACTGGGTTAGATATTAGTCTATAGAAAGACAATGTACTGCTTTTAGACATATAAATCCATTGTATTGCATTCTATACAGTTGTTTTGTATAGAATGCAATACAAATAAATTTGAAAATCCCGCTGTGCCCCCGACATCACCGGGTGAATTATCGAATGCAGAGGACGCCCGACGAAGAATGCGAGGAGACGCGAAGGACGATGGAGGACGCCGGCAGATCAGGTAAGGCTCTATTTACTATTGATTTTCACTGTTTCAGCTACTCCGAGTGTAACTCAGGGTTACCGCTTTCAGCATCTTTTTCTTTCCCCGAGTCACACTAGGGGTTACCGCTGGGGATGTTATGGTTCCCCCTTGTTAGATTGATGGAAAATAGAAACATTGGGCCTGATTTATTAAAGCTCTTCAAGACTGGAGAAAATAGACTATTATGGGAGAACCTGGATGATCCAGGAAACCTGAAAAAGATCTGGTCCAGCACTGGAAACATTTACAAGCTAATAGCAAATGATTTTTAGGTAATCCGGTCCAGGTTTGCTGGATCATCCAAGTTCTCCCTTAATAATCTATCTTTTCCAGTCTTGGAGAACTTTAATAAATCATGCCCACTGTTCTAGCGAATATAAATAATTGTCACTTCAGGTCACCTTGTGATCTAAAGCCCAACATTTTTTTAAGATAAATAAAAAAAAGTACCCTTCAGCTTTCACAGCAATACTCACCTTCAGTTTGGTGCTATTCCCCTATGTAAGTCCACTTGTCCACTAGAGGTCACTACAACTCTTTGTTACATGATGCCCAGCATCTAATAACCCACTTCATATGAGCCCTGGCCATAACTAACGCACCCACAAAGAGAAAATACTAGAGATTTTGTAGATTTAATCCCCCTATTAGCAACAGTTGTGATGGTAATAAATTAAAACCTTAGCCAGAGCATGTTTCACCTATACTTTCCAAGTTTTGTGAAGGCATCAATGTGGTGACACTGGTTAATATATGTATTTTTTTTTCTAAAAATGAAAAGCAAGTATTAATGTGCATGGCACCCCCAATATCCTAAAAGTATAAGTAAAAAATCTTTAGATTTCAGATTTGAGATCAAAGTGAGACATTCGGATATTTTATATGTTATTAAAGATCTATTGTGCTACGCTAAAGGGCAAATCCAAAATCTTAGTCAATGGCAAGTGAATTCCTTCTGAAAGGCTTATTCATCTTACATATTTTTTATTATATGCTGTAATATTATATTTTTTATATTATGATAACTTATTGTTGCATGAGAGTATATTGTTATATATTATCTGGACCCAATGGACTAGAACTACAAACTTATGTTGGGCTGTTGGAGTATTTCACCATTTGGGCATCGCTGGGAACTGGACAATGAATGAGAGCACCACATAGCTACCTGCCCCCTCTTCCTACCTGTGTCTTTTTTGTACCACCTTCTTTTGTGGCCCTGAGATGCCTTGAGACCTATTACAAGGAGCCAAAGGATTTGGTGCTGGTAAATGTAAAAAAGTGTTTCTCAATAAATCATGCCTACCAATCACCAAGTCACCATGGCACCCTTTGTATAGTATGCTTTCTTTAGCCTACAAAAATCTGTGCCCACCATATAAGGACCACTTGGCTTTAGGTTAATGGTATATGGCCCCACTCTAGGACTAACCCACACAAGGATATACAGTAGTGAACATTTTTTTTGTTCTTACCATGTGGACTGTACTGTTTCACATTTGATGCCTGTCTCTTCATTCCTGACGAAGCAGATCTTGCGAAACGCGTTGAATACTAACTGAAACTGTACACATACTACCTATATTATGAACAGTGTATTCCTCTTTTAATGATTGAATAAATTATGCTTTTATATTTATTTTGTATTTATTTAATGTGAGGTGCCTTGTCTATGAATTGTGTTGAAAGAGTTGTGACTTTTTTGTAGCAGAA
The DNA here is from genome assembly GCF_032062135.1 of Pyxicephalus adspersus. Lineage (NCBI taxonomy): Eukaryota > Metazoa > Chordata > Amphibia > Anura > Pyxicephalidae > Pyxicephalus > Pyxicephalus adspersus. Next base: position 140,338,446 of record NC_092861.1, read on the forward strand.
TACAAATCTCTATGTAGAGTCTCATGGAGGACAGTATGGATTTATTATGGCCATATTAGGATGTGAGCCGCAGACCTTTCCAAGCAACATTCCATAACGCACCCATAACATTCCATCCATGTTTTCCTGGGAAGATAAATACATAGATGAGAATAAAATATATGTCGGTGTTAAGCCATACGGTAGGAATGTATGTGCGATCTCTATCTGTAACAGGGAACAGCATGCTGTGAACAAAATACCCTCTCTAATAATATTAATACTCCGATGGTTGAAAATGCAGAGCTTTGCATACCAAGCCGCCTTGTATATTTTTCTTAGTGATATTATAATGAAGTCAGTATGTTTGAAAAGGTGTTAAAAATTGGCTCGGAGATTGAATTTGCCGTTACCAACGCGAGGCTCCATAACTGCTAAAAAATATGTCTGTGTCTATGATTAAAACTTAATCTAATTTTTATTTTTCTGTCTGCACAGGAGGTGAACCTATAATATTTAATGTGGCGTAATAAATGGACAAGAGTACTACTGAATTGAGAGTAAGCCTCCTTACAGGTACTGGAAAAACTCTATGCCATATGTAAAAACTGAGGTTTTATGTGCAAGATATATTTTTTTAAAGGTTAATTCTGCAGAACTGTGGAAAGTTTTTATAGAATGGTACAAGTTGCCCACCATATCAAAAAAGTTTTACAATATAATTTATTTAAAACTTAACTTTATCTAAAACTAAAATATGTACATTGAAGCTGTATCCTGCCAAAGAATTTGCATTCCATAGGTCTACTACTGATATTTACACAATATAGTTCTCTTTGGCAGGGGAGAGCTGCATTGCATTATATGCTATAGTTAGGTAACACTTACAGGTCTTGTCCAATTCCTAGCCAGTGAGTGGAGATTGAAAGGAGAAGCAGTAGACCGATGGGCTCGTCCTTCTGGCTTTCTTTCCTCTCACTAGCATGCTCATTTTTAACACACCAGGACTGCAGCACAACTAACATACTATGCTTTTTCTACATTCCACATTCAAAGCTCTTTTTGCAATAGGCAAATATCAGGTCACATATTTACACTGCTTGCATTTACCAAAATATAACTTGTAATGGATAAATGAATAAAGAGATGCATGTATGTGTGTCTTTTTATATATATATACAAAAATAGTTTCAAAATTAGAAATGGAATTAGAAATGGAAACGTGGATCACACCAGTAGATGGCACTGCGCCCTCATGTAAAGCGTTCACCAAACTTGCCATCAGAGACATTATTAAAGTTTGTTACACACTTTATGTGAGGACGCAGTGGTATCTACTGGTAGCCAACAATAGTGTACCAAAGATTATTTTAGAGCAAGTGACCACTCATAACCAACTCAAATGTTAAAAATACTTAAAACCTGAAAAAAGATAAGCTCATTGATTTTAAATTGTTTTAGGTGTGTAGAAAACAAACACACACCATGGATGCATTTATTCACATTACCTTTATTGGAATTTCTATTGATTACTATTTTGAATGATAGCAGTGATGGCCACATTCTGCGCCCTAGGTGTATACTCAAGTCAAAGCATTGTCCTGGTAAAAAAAAAGTACCTTGGCTTAAAGTTAGATTGGTTTATTTTCAAGTATATAAAAAACATGTGCCCTATCATTAAATCCTAAAATGAAATCAACCTCCTCCTCCCCAGTAACATATCCCTTCTTATCAATAGGCTTGACAATTATAATACTGTTTGTTTGCATATACATATATGCAAATATACTAGTCATGCTTTGTAATTTAAATACATTTTATTTATCATATTAAAAGGCAAAAGTATTATAAAATGTACACTTTTTGTATTTTCTAGTTTTGGTATATTACTCCATAGAAAAGAAAAAAATCACTTGGGCAGGAACCCATGGAAAATGCTTTTAGAAGATACTGTGTACAGCTCAGTGCAGGGACTGGTGATTATATAACAAGGGTCAACTATAACTTCTTAACAAGTATTAATGCACCAAATGTGCACAACGTTCATAGAATAGGCAAATATGGAATAAATTATACATATTCTCCCTGACCCCAAAGTATTGCCAGGATTCCACTACATAATATATCATAGCATCAGACTGAAAGCATAGTGGAACATTTATTAGTAGGAGAAAACAAGCTATTATTGGAATGGTTGTAGTGGCCAAAAAAAATGTAATCTGAATGTCTAAATTCTGTAAGAAAGGTAAAGTGACGAAGTGATGAAGAAAAAATAACAAGCATAAAGCAAGCTTTAAAATTGCTATTGTCATCAAAGTCAATTACAAAATTCCAGATTAGCCTGATTTACTTGGCAAGTTTTGCGGGCTTGGAACTGGTAGAAGGCAATTCCTGGTACTATAATCCAACATACTAAAAACAGGCAAGCGGCCCTTTCATGATAGGAGAAGGGCTATCCTCCTGTAGATTGTAGTGAATCATGCAAGGTGGGTTGTGATATATCTGCATGGAGTGCAACCAGCAATGAAGCTGCTGCTAGAAGACTAATAACAACCAAGAATCAAGAACAACAGCTATTCACTGCTCAGGAGGAAAGCACAGCGGTGTGCCACTCACTTACCCTGCCCTCTCTATAGTGCAGCACTGTGTCACTGGGAACAATCACAAAAGGTGTACTCCAGCCAGAATTCTGAGATATCTGTGTGGGCTTTAGCAAGGCACTGGGATTAAACATTGTAAAGGAAATCTAAAATTAACAATAATAATATTATTAATATTATTATTATTATTATTATTATTATTAAACAGGATTTATATAGCGCCAACATATTATGCAGCGCTGTACATTAAATAGAGGTGCAAATGACAGACTAGTACAGACAGTGACACAGGAGGAGAGGACCCTGCCCCGAAGAGTTTACGATCTAGTAGATTTTTGCCAAGCTTTTCCCTTCTATGTGTAACCCCACTGGGCATATTTCTCCTCCCTGTTCCTGTAACACCTATACAAGATATAGGGGGTGCTGTTGACACCAGGGCAGGAAGGCATCGACAGCATTAAAATGATTATTATAACTTTTAATCCTAATCCTTCTTTTCTTTACCATGAGTGGAAATCTAAATGGGGTATGGATAGCTACAGTATATGGCACCCATCAGCAGGTCTACGGGTCCCATCTTGATTAAGGCTTGAATATGGAGGCATCTACACCCCTGGCAGGAGCCCAACACTATTTGTACTACCCCACTCCACCTCACCCTAGCCTCCTGTCTCAGTTGTCCTCTATGCTTGTGATATAATTATTCAGTGCAATTACTCAGGGGTGTGCCCCCTGGACAAATTATGAGGGTCAAAGACAGCTGGTAACAACTATAAAAAATGATAATACCCATCTTGGTAGATTTAATCCTATGCGAAAACTGTATATACATCTCTGGAAAAATTATTATTATTATTATTATTATTATTAATAAACAGTATTTATGTAATGCCAATATATTACGCAGCGCTGTACATTAAATAGGGGTAGCAAATGACAGACAGATACAGACAGAGACACGAGAGGAGGAAAGGATTCTGCCTCGAAGAGCTTACAATCTAAAAGGTGGAGAAGCAGCATACAGTAGGAGGGGCAGAATTCTCCACGTTTTATACCCCTAAAGCCCCTCTAAACTGTTAGAAACATGCTCAGTTACTAAGCTCTGTTGTTGGCTGACAACACACAGCACATTATAGGGACAGAAAGTGTCAGCCCTGTCCACATTTTTTTAAATTACTTCTCAAACCTCCATCTGTCCTTTTTTCCACATCATAGACACTGATTATTCTGGCCAAGGAAAACTAGACAAGCAAATTAGAGATGAAATTGCCCAGGAAGAGTGCACAGGACAGCTCGGACCAAAATGTGTTCGATAGATTACAGACCAAAAAGTAGCAAATATGAGAAATTCCCCCTTCTTATTGTGTGTTACTTTATTATTATTATTATTATTATTAATATTATTAAACAGGTTTTTATAGCGCCAACATATTACGCAGCGCTGTACATTAAATAGGGATTGCAAATGACAGACTAATACAGACAGTGATACAGGAGGAGAGGTTACTTTCCCCACCTATTAGATTGTAAGCTCTTCTGGGCAGGGTTTTCTCTTCCTCCTGTCACTGTCTGTATTTCTCAGTCATTTACAACCCTAATTTATTGTACAATGCTGTGTTGATGTTGGTGCTTTATAAAATACAGTTTATTATTAATAATGGTAATTCAGTGATAGGGTTTACATACACTTTTGCTTTTCCATGGTATTAGATTGCTACCTTTTCTGCATAGCTAGCCATTCAACTTTATACATATATTAAAAAAAACACTGAAGTGTCTGCACTCCAGTCATAGAGACTCAATTCAATCCTTCGATATAACCACAAAAAAAAAGAAAAAGAGTTTAATTGAATTATTAAAGCTTTTGCAGACTTGTCATCTACAATATTATGTGTAATCTAAAAATATTGCACATATGTATCTCTCTGTCTCAAATTTAACTTGCTCTGGAAAACAGATAGTTGACACACAGTTTGATGTGGTTGATGGGCAAATGTTTATATTATCTGACAAGTTAATTGGCTAATGTGCCTCAAAAGTGAATTTAAACTGTCAAATCACCTGCCAACTTCAACATGGCACACAATGCGCCTAGTCTTCTGAGTGCTGAAAACCGTATATTCCTGCAAAACAGGAGATTTATTATAACATTTCCATCCATATGTTTGGCCCAGTCGCTCAGGTCAGGCAGGAAAATTTCTAATATTACAGTTCTGAATGAATATTTGCAAATGTGGACAATTATCGTATATGATAGTATGTAACAAGACACAAGAGGCAGAAGTAAAAGTCATATCCAGTAAAATATAGATTCTTATTTTTGCCAGTAAAATAAAATGTATATTTGCAGAAGCATGATGTCACTTCCATAAAATAAAAGTTAAATTATAAAAGTCAGTTGGAGCTTCTGCAAAGTTTGGTAAAAATGTAAATATATCTTCATCTTTTGGCAGATGAGGTGATTCTCACAGACAGAACAGTTACAGCTGCAGGGAAGGTATCTGCTTACAAGCCCATGAGGCTGCATGGAGTGTGAGCTTTATATACTTACTTTAGCCAACTTCTTTTTGTTTTAGATAAAGTTAGGGGGATATATGGTTCATGCCAAGCTTTCTTTCCAATCTGTAACACCAATAGGGAGATTTCACCTGGTTTATTGTCCCTGTGACACCCATACAAATAATAGGGGGTGCCGCTGTCACAGGGGCAGGAAAGCAGGCACAGCACTAGAATGGTCATTAGACGTTTATTCATTCTTTATAATAAAAAAAAATATATGCATATGCAAACCCCAACTTTTTGAAAGTGGATATTTGCATTGACACAGCCCCATGCAATAGATATGGTGCGTTCCAGCTAACTGCAGTCTATTTGTATGGTGTGCGATTATGCTACATGTTTACTTTGATCACTTTAATTAAGCTAGGAGAAAATTGTTATAATTTACTTTGCTTATTGAATAGTTTCTATTCATTTTGTAATTTAACCCCACTGTCATTTCACCCTGGATTGGTAAGGTGACAGTGTCTCTTTAAGAAAGGGATCTTGTACGGGTATTGGTCATTGACCATTTTTGTCTTTTGACGCCATTTGTAATCTCTCAGTGTCTGGAAGCCTGCTTCCTCTCCTCCTCCTGTGTCACTGTCTGTATTAGTCAGTCATTAGTCAGTGCAACCCCTATTTATTGTACAGCGCTGTGTAATATGTTGGCGCTATATAAATCCTGTTTAATATTAATAATAATAATAATTATGGCAACATTTTGAGATGTACATGAATACATTTAATTTTTGAGTGATTTTCTAAAGCTCTCTAGGACAGGGGAAGATAGACTATTATCGGTGGACCAGGCTAAACCAGCAAACCTGGAATTGATCTGGTCCAAGTTTGAAAACATTTGCCAAAAATTAGCAAATGATATTACGAAATCTGTTCCAGGTTTGCTGGGTGACCCAGGGTCTCCCAAGATAGCCTATTTTCTCCAGCCTTGGAGAGCTTTAATACATCAGGCCCTTGGTGTTGCTAGACCTGGGCACATGCCACAGGTCTTCTAATATTTTGTTGGGAGCTCTTTGTATTAATTGTTGCTATAGACCCAAATAAGATTCTGTTAACAGCCATATTTCAGTCTTGTTCATCCATTCCTGCTTCCAATAGACATTGCATTTTCCATTCCAACATGTTTTGGAATAACAATAATTAGATCATTGTAGGGTCTAGCATTTGTTATTATCTGCTTTGATACAAAGTTACAGTTTAGGTGCCCCAGTTTTTTTAGGACTCAAAAATGCCCCTACTTATTAGATACATAAACATGTATTTATTCTGATATAAGAATGTAGTCATTAGATGATCAAGTATGCCTGGAGAATGTGACTATTCTAGCAAAACATTTTTCCACTGCATCATTGATTTAGGAGTTTGACCCTCAGCTATATGGGCAGACATCACTTCTTGTGTTGACCTTGTTGTAAACAATATATTAGGTTGTTGATAGTGACCAGGTTCACAATAAATGTTAGAATATGTAGCATTTTGTGAATCACATCGCCCTTCAACCCTAAAAACCAAATCTAGGTTTTTGTAACAGAAATTACAGTCGGCAGCGGATTAATCACCCACGACTCGGTCACTGTATGGGAAGAATACGGTTTCATACGTTAAAGAGCAAAAGTTCAAAGGTCAGAAAAGAACTCAAAAACATGAGCTTCAATGAAGATCCCTGCAGCGTGACACCAGCAAATGTTCTCCATGTCAGAGCCCATGGGAAGTATGTCAACAACTCAGCAGGAGCTCTTCCTTGAACCTTGTGTTTCTTCACCGCATGCCATTGCTTAACATTCTAGAATGAATATGATGAGAGAAGAAAAACAAAGAGGATAGGATCTTGTTTATTTGGGTGCACAGGATCAGATGTTACCAAAAATTTTAAGGAGCAAGTGAATTGAAAGCCAAAGCTACAACAGAAAACAGAATTTAGGACATCATTCTTGTGATGGTGGCCATTGAGGGTTTATAAATAATTAATCGTCTTAAACTACTTTACCTTCCAGAAAGTATACATTTCATTTAAAGTTTTACTATAAACCCAAGTGAAGTGACTTTTAGGAAAGGATTGTGAAATTTGCAGTTTTCATTTTCCCAAAATGTTGACGAAAAACAGAAGATGCTGACGGTTTTGCTAACTGTAAAAAATGCATTGAAACCAATGGGGAAGGAAACATGCTCATAAAAATGTAACTAACAAATAAATCACAACTGTACATAAATAACAATAAAATGCCCCAAAAATGAAATTAAAACTTTGATACAAAGTAAGCCCAGGCTTGTGTACACTAAAATCAGCGACAGTTGTCCAGGTTATTAATGGGTCCATCCAATCAAAAATAGAATAAGTAAATCTGCACCAGATTATAATCTTGAAAATGTAATAAACCATTGCCCAATGGTAAAATTTACAGTACAGATCTCATAGGGAATTTCAAACTGAAGAATTTATTTCAATATCTCTATAATTGTTGAGAAGAAACCTTTGAAGAAACTAAAACCTGAACACATGGCCGACCCAAATATTGCAATATTTACCTAATTTATAAGCAGGTAGTGCTTTTACTGAGGAGACCGATGGTGGCCAGCCATGAAAGTGAAGGTTTTGGTGATCCTTTGGACCATTTACTCCAGCCATGTATGATTAGATTTTCCACTTTTTAGTGTGATATCAAACATTTTATTCTACAATTAGAGAGATTTCAATGAAGGTCTTCTTATGCATACCGGTACTTGGTTTGTGGTGTCATGGCACTATACTTCTCAATCCCATATTCTTTTAGTTTGAAGGCCATGACATAGCATTTGAAGAGGTAAAATGGCTATTCTGAGGATTTAAAGCATTTCCCTGTAGAAGGTGTTCATTTTCTTTTGAATCATGATTTTGTCTTTGATGGGGTAACCATCTCCATTGGAGTTAAGCTTTGGAGTGGACAAAGTCAAAACACATTTATGTTTTTAGGTTGAAGTCCATTTATTTTATGTAGCTTTAAAAGTTGTGCCACAAAAAGAAGAGGTGGTTAGTGGTTAGGGGTAGTGGAAATATATAGGAAACCAATAGCTAGGAAAACATTTCAATTTGTTAAATATCTTTATAAAACACTTTATTATGACTTTTTCTTGTGGGCTGTTCATCCCAATAAGGAGAAATATGAGAGTGAAAAATATGTCCTGCTACCTGCAGCAAATTAATAACATCATGTCAGCCTAGGCTAGCCTAGAGTCTCTAGAATATATCTCAGTTCTGCTTTTTATTGGAGATTGGTGCTTTATTGTAAAATTGATACTCTGGGCCTTATTTATTAAAGCTCTCCAAAGCTGGAGAAGATACACTTTCAACAGTGAAGCTGGGTGATCCAGCCAACCTGGAATGGATTTGTTCTAGCAAATGTTTTGCATTCTGGACCAGATCCATTCCAGGTTTTCAGAATCACCCAGCTTCACTGACAAAAGTAGCCTTGGAGAGCTTTAATAAATCAGGCACTCTGTATCAGTGTTTCTCCAGAGGTTGCTATGGGTTTCTTGAGCAATGAGCAGTTTCTGCCTCTCAGGTCAGTTTAAGTGACACCAATGATCTTTTTGGCTATCTGTAAGGGTGACATTCTTCCCAATGGGCAGCAGTGTAAGAGGTATTGATCCCACTGACCACCACACCAATGTACTGTGGATTTATTATAATAACGGATCCTTGAAGACCTGAAAGTTTTTTCAAGGGTTCCTCCATAATATAAAGGTCGAGAACTACAGCTCCATGTTATGTACGGAATATCTGAAATGTCCTTTATAGTTACTAAAGTTCAGTTTTAGGCAACATCTGTTTTCATGAAGCTAAATTCTCCTACTTTATTTTGGTCATAGAACTTCTTTATACTGAAGCACACAATTTTCAACTGCAAAATTCATCATCAATGGCAACTCAGAAAAGTGATTTAATTTTTTTTTCCACGCCACAACACTGCGACTTTGATTCCCATGTGGCAAATTGACATCAAAGGTTATAAAAGTGCAAGGTTTTATTTTTTATTTTAATATTCCATGGGTAGAAATTACTGTTAATTCTCGATAATTACGAAAATATTTTAATGCTGGATTAAAACGTGTCAACCTTTTTGCGATCTTAGCGCTTTCTCCATCCAACAGATCTGCAAGTAATTTCATCTTGTTTTCACACAGCGCTAAGACATCGCCTTTGTTTATGTTGGACAAATTTTCCTAAATTGACGTAATTCTATTGATTAAATAATGGCTTTCTTCCTCATTTAAAGGCAATTTCTGTCTCCTATCGTGGCAAACAAGAGTTAAGTCATCTGTATGCGCAGTGTGTGAAAGACAGATTGTCAGGGAAAAATCCTGGGCTTATTAACAAGGACTTTTCAATACCCATTTGAAGGCTTCCTTACAGTGTCTGGGGGATTAAAGCAACATGACAGCAGAGGGATTAATTGGAGGAGTCACTATAAGGTCTGCTATTACATTCTATGAAAGACTTTATATTTTATAAAGCAGCAGAGAGACCTGACGGCTGATTATATAAATACCCAAAGAATTAGAATATTATCATTATTATTAATATACAGGATTTATAAAGCGCCAACATCTTATGCAGTGCTGTACATTAAATAAAATAATAATCCTTTTTATTGTTTTTTACATAAATGTTATTTGATACATAACATTTTGAAATGATATAAGAACAACAAAAAGAGAAAGATGGACCTAAAGTGCATTAAACAAACTCTGTATACCTTTTATATTCTGTATGTAGCAAACCTAATATAGGAAATGTTAACATTTTTAAATACCTCCAAAAATAGCTTCTGTTCCAAGTCGTCAATGCTGCTAATGGAAGTTCAACAGCCGATTGAAAGTTTTTTTCCCCAGCTCTCCTTTTGGTTACAGTAGCAGTGAGTCTTGATTAACAGGGTAAAAGTTTTCCCCTGAGCTGCATTGGATGCCCAAAAGAGACAAGCTTCATGAGATAAAGAAAGGTGAATTAAATGCTATCAAAGAACACCCAAAAAGTTGTCATATTGAATCATTTATTCTCACCTTTTGCTTAGGTGACTATTCTAAAATAATGGGATAAATCCAATGTTTGATCTCATTGGTGACAATCGCAAATAGAGGGTAGAATTTATCAGAGACACGGACAGCAATAAAAACTTAACAGTTTTAACCTTTCGTAATTTAAACAAAAATAACATTAACTTTTTTAGTTTATATATAAAATATATAATATATTACTATGACATATATATATATATATATATATATATATGGATATAAGCGTACTTATATTTATGGATATGAGCAGCAGTGAGGCTGTTGGTAATGGGCACAAAACGGTGTACAGAAAATGAGCTAACTGAAGTGAAATTGAACATAAGGATTCTGCATTCTATTAGAAGCAAGTGTCAGATATTCCAGCTAATTTTGCAATCTCTCCAAAGTTAACACTTCAAAACTAGTCTACAAGTACTTCATTGATGGCTGCAGTTAGCTTCTCAGATCAGGTTTCCTGTTGGTGACAACAGTAGAACATGCCTGCATGATGTTAGCTGAACAAGACAGCTGTAGTCTACTATGAAAACCTAGGTGACATGATTGCAACAAGGGTAAGTATTAGGTGTCTGAAAACAGACATGCAGAATTGACGGAATCAATCAGAATCACTAGGTAGTTTTTTTTTTTTTTAAAAACTACAGGTTTATTTATGAAATAAATTTTAAAATGACATTAACATGTTAAAGTGTATATAGAATTTTAGTGATTGAGTGTACATCTGCTTCAGCTACTGGTAAAAAACAGGCAAAGAGTAGCCTGACACGTGTGTATTTATATATATATATATATATATATATATATATAATTTTTTTTTTTCACTATTTTATATGTAGCTACAATTTACATTTATTCAATAATGTTTCAATAATGATAAAATAAAATTGGACCTAATTTATTAAAGCTCTCCAAAAACAGAGAATATAGAATATCATGGAAGAACTTTGGTGATCCAGCAAAACAGAAATGGATTTGGTCCTGTATATAATGCACTTGAAAACAAATGTTTTTTAAGATATCCATTTTCAGGTTTTCTGGATCACCCACATTCTCCAATGATAGTCTATCTTCTCCATTCTTGGAGAGCTTTCATAAATCATGCCCAATACATACAACATAAACATTTAATTTGTGTATTTATTAGGCTTTACACTGCCTAATCAAAAAAGATGATGCTTAAACTTGTTAAAATATTGGGCCATAGATCCCCCCCTAAATCAAGTAAACATGTGGGCCATCCATAGGCAGATTGGGTTGGTTTAATATTTGTATCTTTATGTATTGTTTTAATATTTTTGCTGTACTAGAAAGTCAGAAAGCATACTTATCTACCACCCAATAATGCCTAGTTAGCAGTTACAATGTTTTATTTATTTTTTATGTATATCCCTTCATTTTATATTTTCACTATTTGGGTTATAAGGACCCCGCACATCCTTCATTGGGATGTTCTTCATTTTAACATTAAATGTAAGCAGATGTTGCCGTGCGGCAAGGAGGAGGCAGAAAAATAAACCTGAGACAGGGCAGCTTTTTACGAATCTGCTGATTTGTGGAAGACGTGTGGCCTTATTGACTTATAAGTAAAAAATATGATGCTGTATGCCATATGAGGGTGGAAAGAGACGTGATGGAAAGTTTTCATATTCCCTACCCACAGTAGCAAAGCTCCATATTAAGAAAACAGTCTATTAAAACATCAGAGGGTGAATTTCCACATGAAAAGCTTCGACTTTCTTATTCTCCGCTGTTCTGATGACTCGTGCACTGTTATTAAGAGTGAACGGCTTCTAGGCAGAGACCTTGAAGTGGCTCTGAGACTAGTTATATGTATTCATTACAAGCCACACATACCAAAGGCTTATTTCATCCTAAGCAGCAGCGGATGGATGAAAAATCATTACAGGCTTTTTTTTTTCCTGTGCCGTTTATCCGTGGGTATTAGGAAGATTCTTCAATGTTTCAGCTTTGAAATTCAGAGTTATCTGAAAAGAAATGTCTGTAATCTATTTCTTGCAGAAAGTTCTTTTTGAAAAATGAATGGCTGGGTACAGAGGAACCAGGTGTAAAGGGTTATCTATAACTGGAGTAGGTTGAGGCTTGGTGAAAGAAAATATAGTTAAAAAGATTAATGCAGTAAGGGAAGGAGGAAGGGAGTTTTCACCTTAGCATTTCTTGTGAACACGTTGTCTAATGTTAGAATTCGGTCCTTATTAAAATAAAACATGCAGGAAAGTGTTAGAATGGAGGATGAATCGACTTAGAGGCACAGATGAAGTAAAAATGTAAAACTTTTAGAAATCCTACAAACATTTTTAAAGCCTGACTGAGACTTTTTGGGGTCGTCTTACACCTGCAACATCCCCTTTCCCTGTAGCATATTCCGGAATTTTCTTCCTATTTATTACCATTTACTTATCCTACAACTTACAGTCTTTTAATATCATGAGTGCTCGAAAAGAGGGCATTTCTGAAATCTTGGGGAAAAACCCTTACATAATTACCCAGAGGCTTTATGGATGAATATTAAAGCCCAGTAGGAATAGGATGCACTGTGCTATAATAGATGGCCAAAGAGTAAAGAATAATAAATGTTGCTACAAAACTTCCTATATCTTTTTACTGGAAAATTTGGAAAACCCCTGCTAAAACCATAAGAGGTTAACAAAAAATTTACACCTTACATTGGTGGTCAGTGGGTGAATGCCCTACTTACAGAAAGTTAAGAAAAGCTCTGGGGTGATATTACTAACTTTTCCAAGTATAATTGGCCACAATATTCTGAGGTCAACATGATATGGCAGGTCAACTAACCAAAGCTCAAGGACCCGCTATCAATCACTTGACGAACCCTGGTTAAGAATGACTGGTTTCCCACATGCAGCAAAGCTACAACATCAACTTCATGAGCTTCATTTATGGACCAGGCAGGACAGCTAACGTAGGAAGATTAATAATGATTTAATGGTGATTTTATTTCCTTGTTTTATGAAGAGAAGTTACAATTTCACGGCTATATTAGGAAATTTATAGACTTTGGCCCTGATTTTTTTAAAGCTCTTCAAGGCTTGAGATGATACACTATTATCAGTGATTCTGGGTGATCCAGCCAACATAGAATGGATCTGGTCCAGGATTGAAAACATTTGCTAACAAATAGCAAATGACTTTTAAGAAATCTATTCCAGGTTTGCTGGATCACCCAGCTTTATTGATGAATGTGTATCCTCTTCATCTTTAGAAAATTTTATTAAATCAGGTCCTTTGTCCCTTAGATCAGACTACCAGAAAATAATACACCAATTTTAACTCTCTTTCAGACAGCACCATATATTATCAGTGGTGGAGCTAAACACATAGAAGGATGACATTGCAAACGCGTTTCGGCATACATTTCCTTCTTCAGGAGTTATGTTGTCAGACAAAAAGTGCATGCACACTCGGGGATAGTATATTTTATATAGAACAAGCCTTTTGACTGGAACAAGATATATATACATAGCACTTACATAAACTTGCAATGGTTTCTAAAAAGACACAGATAGGTACAGTTCAAATTTCCCCAAACATTGGAAGATTTCTGTAAAATAATGTCATTTAAAATATTGCAAGGTAGTTTAAAATAGTTTACAACTATCACCTTATGGTTACAGGAGCAGCTTTCAAGAATCCTAGACCTGTCCTTGTGCACAAATAGGCCTCCTATTAGTTATGTTATTTTAAGCATCTCATAAGAAGCTTCATTTGGCCATCCATATTTGAAAATGTTATAGGGGAAACTTCTCACAACTTCCTGTTCTGATGATGGGAGGGGGGTAACAGGGTGAGGGGCTAATCCTCAAATTCTTACCTTGTATCACATGCATGAAAACCTAAAAAGTGTCTATCCCAGTGACATTAGGTATAGAAAAAATCATGACAGACCATCTGTCCCTTTACTGCTCAAACCAAAACAAAAAAGAAAAGATGTGCTTTTTTATCAAGCTGGATAAGCTCCAAAAAATCATTACGCGATCAAAGACCTGTGGGGTACTTGTATTTATTTGATTTTTTCACTTTTTGTTTTTGCATTGCAACCTCCTAAATTCCAAAGAGACATTAGAGACTGTGGCGGGGAGAGAAAGCAAAACGAGAGGAGGTGTAATGATTTGAAAGGCAATGTAGGATGACATAGAAAAAACAAGTAGAACAGCACGAAAATCGCACCTTTCGAAGGGAGCGGAAATCACACGGAATAGCTGTCAGTCATTCTTACTGCAACAGGAAGCAAAAATGAGAGTAAATAAACACTGCAATCATCTGGGCTCCTGCAGGGGACAGGCGATTTTGTGGAAATGATGGCTGTATGCAAAGCTGGGGGAGACGGAGTTTTAGCAGTCAGTTTATGTTCTATTAAAATTGGTGTCAGACATTCAGCTGGCAGCAGACAAGCACCGAGCGTTTATCAATTCCAACCGCAGACTCGCTGAAAGAGGCTTTTACGGCCCTGTCAGATTTTTTGCTTCTTGCTCGTAGACCTGTCTCGTGGCAAAGTGATACCATCGCTTGTCGGCACATAGGAAATTGTATTCCAGCATAAAACCCTTTTTATTGGCTAGGTATCCTTTGTGCTTTAGTAACACTATTCCTGTTGGAGCTATAACTGAATATGATAGAACCCCACACAAATAACAGTTTTTGGCTGTCCAAGATTCGGCTTAAGGCTGAATTCAGTAGGCCATAACATCCCCCTAGTTTGTAACCAACAAGCCAACTGACTCAAGGCCAGGCTATAGTGGGATGGTATGCAAAATGCCAATTCATCGTCAACTAGCCCTCTCCTCCCCAGCCTGACTGTCCCCAGTCAACGTCTTACATTATTTGGATTTTAATTTTTTCAATAATGGAGTATTAGCACCACATGTGGGTGTTACATAGGGTGGCCTGCATGCAACTACAGCCTGACTAGGAATTTATATACCTCCAGGCTGATGTCCACTTATCATGGCATTTAAATATTGGAAAACTCCTCCCAAGAGATAACCCAAAGCTTGTATCTGGGCTGAGGGTCCTTGAGGGGAATATGGATACAGGGTGATGTAAGATTTTTAGGTAGCTATGTACATAACCTTGCAGACCACTTTCAACCAGCAATGACCTGGCTGCTTTGAATAGATATGCATAGATACTCAGTAAGGATACCATTGAGTAAGGTATGTAATAAAAAAAGAAAGATTTCATTAACAAAATCATCACCATGTTAATAAGGGGAATAGATAAACCAGCAAAGGCCAAATACAAGCAAATTAAACCAAATGGTGTCTGTGCGCCTTCACTGAGGAAGGGGGTCCACAATCCCGTGCAAGCTCTGACCCAATGTATACTGATTTATAGAGTGATTTTGTGGTGGCTTCAGTAAACAAACAGGGTAGTGGAAAGGGCATGGAAGCCAAGTAAAGACCCCACCTACTGCAAGGCATCAATTAAAAGAATAACAAGAAAAAAGTTATAATACAATGCATGTAAGAGTAGCACTTAAAACTGTCCAGGCCCCTGTTTCTTCTAAAATTATACATATTAATATAAATACAGACCAAAACAGAACAAATGAAGTTTTGGAATATATACACATTAGGAAATCATGTTGTTCCATCAAATAAAATACAGCATTAAACGCAGACTTGGATATGCCATGGGTTCTGCTTGGTTCCAATCAATAGAATTTTGCTGGCCTGTATTTAATGTGCATTCCAAAAGAACATTAAACACAGGAAAGTAATACTTGTTGACATCAGCCCTATGTGATATCAGCAAAGATTTATGTAAAGCAAAAATATGACTGCCAATAGGTTTCCTCCCACATCCCAAAAACATGCAGTGAGGATAATTGGCTTCTCCCTAAAAAATTGACCTTAGACTACAATAATGAC
>NC_092861.1:140354890-140386621 GCF_032062135.1 Pyxicephalus adspersus
ACACTACCCTTAATCTAAATAAAACACAAACTGACAAACAGAAAAATATAAAAGGAACATTGTGGTCAAGTTTGTATTTCCTATGTGACAAAAATAGTTCAAATTGCAAAATGCATTTATAAAAAATATTCAAAAGAACCGCAAGAAAAATAAAATAAATGGGGGAGGTCTTAAGAAAACAAGTCATATTTTTTAATAATAAGAAAAATAAATCTTATAAAAGCACATTAAATGTTAAACTGGAGTGTTCCCCTCTCGTCTTGGCATCACGTTAATCCCAGTGGCATGCTTACACTAATTAAAAACATTTTTTCAAATGAAATCCCATAAATATCTGGAGGAATGGTAATACATGGACTGGGTTTCAGTGTACACAAAGCCTAAGTGTTGGAATATTATTAAAATTATTTTCTCTCACAAAGCGGCCTCACAGAATCCAGCGGAATCGCAGGGCCCGTTACTTTTTACAGCGATAATGGGGCATTTCAGAATGACACATCCAATGAATGTGACATGAAATATCAGCTGGCTAGTGCTGGATATTAAAGAGCCATTTAGTTAAATGTTCACATTCAGTTTGGAAATAAATATAAAGAAAAAATACAAAAAAAAAAAGATATTTCAAAAAATCAAAGACTATTTTAGAGTTAGATCATAACACAGGAGATAAATAGGCTTCTCTCTTTATATGCTGCTTAAATATGCTGCCTAAATAACACACAGTAAAAGGGAAAAGAAACAGCCCAGACAATATTAAGCCAGCAGCTAAATAATAAACTTCTAAAGAAGAAATAATAAGTTCCCTGAAAAAGAAGAGGAATGAAACTCTTCAACAAGTAGTTGCTACCTTTCCCTATATGCCTGTGCTGCAGCCTCCATCAGTCTTTGCCTCAATTGGTTTCAATGTCTGCTGAACACCCTGACAGGTTCATTCTCTGAAGAACTATAGCTTCTGTAAGGTTACATGAAGGGACAGCTTTAGAAAATTTGGGGCCCTAGGCAAATTTATAATGGGGGCCCAAATTGTGTTGCAGTTCAGCTTCCTGCTCATCCTGCTATGGTCTTGGAGAAGGTGAGGGCCCTCATCAAATATGCCAGTACCCTAAAACCGACCCATGCTGCTTGGTTGATCTGTGTGCTAAATTTACACAATTTCCTTCTTCTGATCACTGTGCAAACATTTCAGCACCCACCTTGCTGAAAGCTTGCGCACGTCTAGGATAGTGGTGATAACAAACCCAACACGCACCCATGAGAGGTCAAGTATCTGGGCTATCTTTTTTGCAGATATTCGCCGGTCCTCAATAATGAGCTCATGGGCAGCATCGCAGGTTGCCGGGTCAGTTGAGGTTGGGGGGCGCACACTGCGGGACTCATCTTCAATGGTGACATGCCCAGTCTTGAACGAGATAACCAGGTTATGACAGTGCTGTAGGAAGGACACTTCTTCCCCAGTGTTTGTGACATCTTAGTGTAAATGTCCTTTGCTGATTTTCCCTGGAGAAACAAAAACTTCATGACGGCCCGTAATTCCAACATCCTGCTTGTGCCTCTGCCATCACAGCTTCTCACTAAAAGAAAAAACAGTTTTAAGAATTGCAAAGACCTGATATTTGCAAAGTTACATACTAAGATATTAGGCTGTCATATGTCATACCCCTAAATGTTATCATTTGTGGTTTATTTTTGCTAAAAAAGCCTTAAAATAAAATATATTGTTCTTATGCTTAGTTCTTTTTGCCAGTTTAGCTAAGTAACAGCCATACCCCTTACCCCATGTGTACTCACATAGGGCCTGATTTATTAGGAATGGAGAGGATAGACCATCATGGTAGAGCCTGGGTGACCCAGCAAACCTGAAATGGATCTGGTCCAGAAGGAAAACATTTGCCAACTAATAACAAATCATTTTAAGAAATATATTTCAGGTGTGCTGGATCACTCAGGTTCTCTCATGATGGTCGATCTTCTCTAGTCTTGGAGAGCTTTATTAAATCCGGCTTATAGCACTTTATTGCAGAAGAGGGAAGAGGTGTGCATGACCAAGCAAATTACTCATTGTAACTTATAGTTGGTAGAAATTGATTCTCCCCTCTATCACAATCCAGAAAACAATTTGAATCTTGGTATACATTCTGAAGAGAAAAGTCTGTTTATACTCTTTAAGGCTTGTCTCAAAATCTACCACTGGTCAAAAAATATACCTGAAAATAAAACGAAATATACCTACCTTACCCCAATCTTCCACTGTTTAGACATTGCCATTCATCTGGGGTAATTACTGAGAAATGTAGAACAGGAAAAATCTTGCAAGAAGATACAATCAATTCTATGAGATTTTGGCTGCATAGCATTGCATTGGAAAATTTCCAGTAAGAAAGTGACATTAGCCCTTGTGGAAGACGGAGAGATAATTTAAATTTAATTCTAAGTTTTTCTTTTCTTGACTTGTCCCTTTCCAGCTACTAAGGGTAAGTGATTTGCAGAGGAGGCCACAGAGCATTTGCTGGCCCTTTTTTCTACTTTACAGTCCAGACCTGAAACAAGCCAAGAGAAAAAGGCACAAAGCAGGCAACTTCTAGTTGCATCTGTCATTAATATTCTTATCGGCCTGTCTCACCACACTGCAGCTAATTAACGTCCCCAGAAAGCTTTATGGATGGAGTGTTTCTTCCAATTCAAACTCAAGATGCCTTTAATGTTCCTTTTTTTCCGGTACATTTTATGAATTCATATATTATTGGAAATTCAATTATTTTCCCCTTGGCTGTGTCCAGGGGACATGCAATTAGAAACTTGAAATTGGAGTGCGGATGAGTGGTGAAAATATTTGATGAGCAAGATTTTCGAATAAAAGTAGAAGTCAGTAAATCAGAGAGCCGGGGTTCCCTGTGCAGAGCGTACATTAAAATATTCCCTAGATGATAGAGGCCAAGTGTGCCCTGATGGCTCCTTTCTAGAGCTAGATGAAAAGATGGAGCAGAATGTCACAGCAAGTCAGGCCTCACCTTAGTAATTGTCATACGACTCAGGAGGAAATGAATTGGGGTGTCCTGCAGAGGTCAAGTTCTCAGCCATTCCAGAGGCATTGTACTGAGGTCTCAGAATTCTGAGCCAGAGTGGAGCTATTCTGTAGTCAATGAAGAACAAATCTCTGCTAGGAAAGGCAACAGCTTTGCAACCCCCCCCCCATCTTTTCAATTGACACCAATATGGAATAGACATTAGTAGCTTCCCATTTTGCATTACTTATACTGGCATGAGTTCTCCCCATCAGACACCAACTATCCATATGTTGAAATGTATTCTCCCTTCATGCTCTGACTTTCCCAAAAAATTTAGATATTTTTAGAGCAACCCTTGTAAAGGCAGTTGCCTACTCTATAAGGAATGACCACAGCAGTGGCCTAGTTCTTTATGATTACTCCTGATCTACTTATATTAGTTCTGATGTACTTAGAACATATATCCTGAGGAAATGTTTGACCTCCTCTCCAGGATCCATCCAGTGCAATAGGCATATTGACACCCAACGCAAAATGTTTGGGCTTCTCCAACAGGGTATTTTCATCTTCACCTAATTTTGGCATCAGACCTGAAGAACATAATCAGATTAGGTACGATAATGGTAATTTTATTCCTACCCCTTAGGGGTCAACATTTTAACTAAGTTTGGTGGCATGGCCTTTACAATACATTACATTTATTTCAGGCAAAAGTTGCATGGTGAGGCCCACTTCATTAAAGACCAATGACACTCTGCACCATCTAGAGCAGGGGTGCCCAACAGGTGGATCGCAAAGCAACGCGAGTAGGTCGCGGAGCCTTACCTTTCTAAATAATCTCTACCACGCACAGGAGTTATTAAATCCAAGTTTTTATTGTTGGTAGATCATTTTGACTTGGTCATTTTAAAAGTAGCTTGCAAGCCAAGAAAGTGTGGGCACCCCTGATCTAGAATAATAGCTTTGTCTCCAAGTCTCCAATGAAATCTAAACCTTGGTCAGCACGTCCACGTCCAGCGGCCAAGACTACGCCACAATCATGCCCAAGCACTGATTTCTTTCACTGTGTTTAAACCACTTGCTCTCTGACCATTGGTTATCTTTGACTCAACAACACAGCAATTATTACAGACGGTTGCTATTCAAATTTAGACTGGCTACAAATTCATTCGGAATATTGGTCATTTGGTTGTGTTCTGCGTTAAAGCTGTATATAGTGTAAATGTATACACTTCAGAACCACTTAATGGTTTAATTAGGACTGAAAGCAACATTAAAAACCTTATATTACTGACAATATCTAAAATGTAATTTGTAGAACAAAAAAATAAAAAAAAAACATTTGTGCCCAGCAAATTTGGTGACAATACCGTTCAAGGACTTTGCAGGATCCTACATTTTTGGACAAGTTCAGCCAAAAAGCCCCTATTTTGAAGTAGAGATCCTATGCATGAGCCCCAGTTTTGATGTTAGAGCACTACAGGCGTTTTGTTAGCCAATTTACACACACAAACTGGCACATTTGTCATTAACACTAAAATTATCTCCCAGTTTGTGCTAAAAAAAAATATGAAGGCAACACCTAACAATTAATTAGAAAGAAGCTGACTTTCCGCAGTCCTCGCCATGCCGCCCCACTGGGGAGGAGAACCAAAGGCTGCTATGCTCACACAACTGCAAACATCCAATTATGTAAAGACAACGCATGTACCCCTAATTTATGTGTAATTGTGGTTTTTCCATTGAAAATAAATCCCGTTTTACAGTTACTTTTACATTTATTCCATCCTGACAAACACAAAAAAAATAGCAAAGGAAACATCTAAATTACAGCTTTCCTTTCCTCACGAAATCATACATTTCAGCTGTAACTGTCGGCTTTAAAATATTTCGGTGCACGATGGCGGCAAAATACTTTCCAGCAATAAAAATATATAGAGGATGGAAATGAGAACGTTATCGTTGTGCGCTCTTGGCGTAGATGTGAATAGTTGTGTGCGTGCCATGTTTCTTTCATTCTTTTCCCTTATTCATGTTTATATTGGATATATGTGCACAGAAAGGCATTCTACTTAAAGAGCAGAGTTTCCTCTTGTGTTTGGCAAGGACGGCTGAGAAGCCAGGCTTTGAACCTTATCAGTGGAGGAATCAGCTTCAAACTTTGGAATCCATGAGAAAAAAGATGCTTTATCACCCATAGTACCCAATTTATAATGAATGAGAATAAATAGATGAAGTATATGGTCCATCTGGTTTATATAGGGTTATTCAATAATAAAGAGATAAAAGTGGAACTTTAGCCTTTATAAAAAACATGAAGAAAATGAAAAGAAAATGTTATATATATAAATGGTATATACTGTATATATGTTATATGATTTATATATTTGCACAAACATTAGGAGCACATCCCCTGTCTCCTACCCCGTGTGTCAGGTCTACTAAGACCTTTACTCTGGATTGAAGGATACCAACCAGTGACTGTATAGTTTTTCCCAAGCACTGGAAGGGATCGAAGGACTGACATAGAACTTCAGCAGTGCTTTTCAGATAAGTACACCCTGCTCCCATTCATCACCAGTAAAAAAAAAAAAAATGACCAACAAGAGGAGCACACAAACCAATGGCCACCAAGAAAAGCTTACAAGACAGTAATACCAACGGGGACACACACCCCTAATGAAAGGGGGGATATGATCACCCCTTTATAAATATGTAAACGGTCCATATAGAGAACTCTCTTCCCAATTATTCACTTTTGAGATCATTACAAAGAACAAGATGGCACTCTTTGTGTCTGGAGGAAAAAGAAGTTTAAGCTCTGGATAAGGAAGGGATTCGTCTCTGTAATGTGTGTAAAAATGTGGAATCGGCTCCTCTAGGAAGTAGTTTCAGCAACTACCATAGATTGCTTTAAGAAAAAGCTAGATGTTTTCTAGAAGCACAGAATATAACTGGGGATTA
The DNA here is from genome assembly GCF_032062135.1 of Pyxicephalus adspersus. Classification (NCBI taxonomy): domain Eukaryota; kingdom Metazoa; phylum Chordata; class Amphibia; order Anura; family Pyxicephalidae; genus Pyxicephalus; species Pyxicephalus adspersus. The sequence goes on from NC_092861.1 coordinate 140,360,860, forward strand.
AAGCTTTAAAGTAAAGATAACAGAGGCTGTTGATCCAGGGAACATACGATTGCCTCATGGAATCAGGAAGGATTTTTTTTCCCCTCTTGAAGCAAATTGTACCAGTGTTTTTTTTTGCCTTCCTCTGGACCCACTATATCTTACAGGGTTTTATATCTGGGATATGTTTATTTCCCTAGTGGTTGAACTTGATGGACTTATGTCTTTTTTCAACCTATGTAACTATGTTGAAAAGTGTTTCCCTTCAGTTTGAAGTATAACAGCAGGGGAGCAGATATTCCATAATGCATTTTCATCAGTGTAGGACTAATGCAAAAAACACAATCACTAGGGAATGCTCGCAGACTTCTATTGGTTGAAACTGAGCACCTGGGAGCAGTTAAATGCCTGCCTAGGTTTAAAAGGGTGTTGTCAAGCAAGTGTGGGGTGTCAAGAGAAAAGCCATGCAAGCATAGGTAGCACATAGGACCCTAATTCTGCAAGGTAATATTTTATCATTTTATTGGTGTTTTTAATTTCTTTTTAATACTTTAGATATATTTTTATATATAATTTTAAAAATTTGAATATCATTTTAATAATAATTTTATTATAATAATAAATAAAAATTTAATATTTACACATGACATGATGTACAAAATTAAAAAAAAAATGAATATAAAAGGTAATCACTCGTAGAACATTAGAAAGAATATAATTATTTATACAGAATTAAACAGCAATGTCTACTTCTTGTAGTGACGTCAGTCCCAAGAAGAAATTTCAACAATGTCATGGACAAGACAAATGACCTTTTAATTCAGGCTGCTTTAAAAAGCACATTGAGCAGAACTAATCAATATAAATTAATTTAGAAAGACAACAAGTTCAATGCAGAGCTCAGCTTGTTAGGGTCAAGTTAAAGTCTGCCGTGAGAAACCTAATCATGCTTGAGAATAAAAGAAAATGAAAAAAAAAATAGCAAGACAGAGATAACTGGAAGAAAAAAAAGTTTAAAATGCGGGAATAAATACAAAACTAGGTATATGGGCATGTAGGTATTTTTTGTTAGTGTACACACACACACATTAGAATGCATTACTGCAAAGCATTTTCTGTGCATTTTATAATCGATTTCTGCGGGTTGGTTAAATGAATTTTAAAAAAAATGTTTAAATAACTATTAGGATTGCCAATAGGTTCAGTGGCCAATAGTAAGTAATAGTAATAATAGTAAGAGTAAGAGTAAGAGTAAAAAAAATGCCCTGGTAGAGGTTAATGGGAGTTAGAAAAGGCATAGAAATAAAAGAAAACCCCCTACGTTGGCAGACATTGGAAGAAAAAAGCCCCAACATTCATGGTCATTGGGAGTAAAAACTGTCCTTGCACTGGCGGTCAGTGGGAGTAAAAAAAACTAACTATTTTAGTGGGAATTAAAGAATATCCTGGGGTCAGTGGGATTAAAAATTAACCAGCTGTTGGCTAAAGTACAAAAAATATTCAGGCATCAAAGGTCAATGTCCCAGCCATCAGTGGTCAATGTCCCTGGCATCAATGGTCAATGTCCCTGGTGTCAGTGGTCAATGTCCCTGGCATCAGTGGTCAATGTCCCTGGCATCAGTGGCAATGTCCCTGGTGTCAGTGGTCAATGTCCCTGGCATCAGTGGTCAATGTCCCTGGCATCAGTGGTCAATGTCCCTGCCATCAGTGGCCAATGTCCCTGGTGTCAGTGGTCAATGTCCCTGCCATCAGTGGTCAAAGTCCCTGGTGTCATTGGTCAATGTCCCTGGCATAGGTAGTCAGTGGGCAATGGCACATCATTGGTATCAGTCTCTTCAGCTGACAGTGCCCAAGATATACTGTGGGGAGCTGAACACTCTGCATTATAGTGCCCAGGACCCGCTGCTATTCTGGCTTGCAGTTAGAAAGCTTTGCATCCTAGGGAAATCTTATTGCAGGCCATAAACAATCCATAATTGTCCTGCTGGTTGTAGTACTGATGAACTACTGATAGTTAAGTATTCTTTACTTATCAATATGTATTTTTCTTTTAATACTACTAAGTATTAGTACTTGAATTTGACTTGGAATCACCTGCTTGCATTTCCTAGAGCACCAGTATGGAAAGGGAAAAGCAACACCAGGAGGCAATTAATTTCCCTGCATGTTAAGAAGAAGAAAAGAGGATGAGCTTATAAGTCTGCTGCTTCTCCTTCACCATTAGGCCACAGAGTGGGAATAAGTTCTGTAAAAGTCATCTCCCTGAGGTTTGTGCCAGTGTATTAGAGCCGTATAAATCTCAGGACTGGAGAGAATACATATTTATCTTATCTGTAAATGTAGCTGTAGGCCTGGAGTTCAGCTTTAGGAAAAGCTCAGCAGCTGTTAGAAGTACATCTTTGTAGACCCTATAAAAGAGAAACACACGCACAGCCACACGTTGCCTGACCCTAGAGCTGAAACAAGGAAGTTGGTCCAGCTGCGCATTAAGTAGTGTGGATAATATGTCTATATTTGGTGTAAAATTTCACATATGTGGACGACTAACTTAATTATAATCCTATGGAGTTTTGCATTTGTCAAACATCAGACCGATGTGTCATAAATATTTCTGTTTCAGGGCTTTCTGTAAATTAATTATTAGTATGACAGAGTGATTCATTTCCATCGGTGTTAAGTAATGTTCTTGTAGAATGATTGTGAAGTTCACAAAGCAGATGGGAAGACATGAGATCCCTGCGTCCTGTGTATGTTTTTCTTATTAAATTCTGCAAAATACAGCAAGGCTGCCAAGGAAATGTTAACACATAAGTGGACTTTTTTTGTTAAAGCTGAACTCCAGGTAAATGGTAAATAAATGGTTGGGCTTCTTATAGGTGAACTGGTTAATGTGATAAAAGATTTGTAACTTTGCTCAAGCAGATTTCATATCCAGAGGACACGCCATAAAGCATAGACAAGACCTGCAAACTACATGAAAGCTCAGCGATACAGTTTGGTCTAGGATATACCTATATTGTTATTTCTATTTAACAGTATTTGTATATAAACATTAAATGGGGGTAGCAAATAACAGACAGATACAGACAGTGACACAGGAGGAGGGGAGGATCTAGGACAGGGGAGGGCAACTTTTATGCTCAGGGGCCACAATGGGTTCTTAAATTTGGCAGAGGGCTGGGCCAAGATCAGATGGATGGAGCGCCGAGACGGGTGTCACTGAACGTGACGTCATGATGACATAACCCCACACACTCTCCTATCACAGATCTGAGCCTGCGATGGGTGAGTGGGCGGGTTGTTCAGCCCACTTCCCCGAGCCTGGGATTCGTACAGGAAACATGGTGGACGGTGTTGTCCCCCAGCGGGGTCCTTCTCCTGACCCCACTCGAGGGGGCACCAGCCAGAGCCGTGGCCGTAGATCTACTTAAGCAGAACTTAAAAAATATACCCCCCACACTTTATACTACCATCACCAGCCTGAACCATTGACACAAGGCAGAATGGATCTATGCTTTCATGTTATTCACACCAAATTGACCTTATCATCCAAACTGACCTTATCATCCAAATGTTGGAGCAGAAATTGAAACTCATCGTATAAGGCAATAGTTTTCAAATCGTCTCTTGTCCAATTTTGTTGAGTTCATGTGAATTGTAGGCTCAGGTGCCAGATCTTAGCTGAAAGGAGTGGCACTCGATGTGGTCTTTTGCTATTGCAGCCCACAAGGTTGGGAGATGTTCTTCACATTGGTTGTAACGGGTATTTTTTTTTAAGTTACTATTGCCTTTCAATTAGCTTGTCTGTGTCTGACCACTCTCCTCTGATCTCTAGCATCAATAAGACATTTTTGCCCTTAGGACTACCACTCACTGAATATTTTCCTTTTTTTGGATCAGTCTCTGCAATCACTAGAGATGGTTGTGGGTGAACATTCCAGAAGATCAGCAGTTTCTGAAATACTCAGACCAGCCCTCCTGTCTGGCACCAACATCTATGCCACATTCAAAGTCACCTAAATCACCATCCTGATGCTAGGTTTGAACTTCAGTAGATCATCTTGGTAATGTCTAAATTTGTTGTGTTTGGCTGATTAGATATGTGCAGTACCGAACATTCAAACAGGTGTACCTAATAAAGTGACCATTATGTACATAGAAGAAACTTTGTATGTCAACTAGCATCTATGGAGGTCTATTCCATTATTTTATTATTCTTGTAGCGAAGGATATTACTGTACGTGTAGGTTAATGCTCTTTTTTTCTAGTGGAGAATCAATCACTGCTATTGAAAACACAAGGACCTGGAATATTCTCCAATGTTGCTGAATGTCATATTCACTGCTTTATAAATAAACCCATAATAACTTTGGGAAATGTCTGTCCCAAGACTAATTCAGACTGTATGTTAACTCATAATCTTCTACAATTCAAGGATTTGGATCAGATTCATCTGAAGCCGACTCCACTTTTTATTGCTCATGCAACCTTTTTTGCTGCAGGATTATAATTATCTCACAGCTTGTGTATTTGTATGCAGTATGACAGTACATTGCAGACTGTGAATGATTCACACAAGATTATGATTAGGGATAAACACTTAAGCTTTCATTTTGCGGCTGGTAACTTTCTCTTGTTTGGCTCAAATTAAACAACTGTCATTTTGACACAAATATTCAAAGGGAGAAGATGTGGGCTTCTTTGATGTGGATTCAAATCAAAGTGGAATGGTAATTAGCAGCAGATAATTCAAGCTCGCTATTTATTTGCATGCTGAGCCTTCCTGTGCAGCTTCAGACTTGATATACTAAATAGGGTAATATACAAGATTTATTCTGCTATGTCTGACAGCAAAAAAATAATTCAGAAATAGAAAAATATAGAAAGCCGGTCCCATCTTCTAAATAGTGAAAGGTTGGTGAAACATCCTTCTTCTGTAGTGCAGATTTAGATAGTTCTTCATGAGCTCCAGGCACTGGCTTTAGCTACAGAGGGTCAGTGCTGTGAATAGATCTGAATGGCAGGGAGATCAGATTGCACAGACTACAGAGGAACTCAATAGGGAGGATCATTCCAATGACTTACTTTAACTACTAAATGATTTGTATGTCTATTCATCCATTTCACCTGAGAATCAAATTCAAGCTCCTGTGCTTTGCCTTCAAAGCCCTCCACAGCCCTTGTCCCACTTACCTTTGTGACCTGATAGAAAAATATTCCCCCAACTGCTCTCTCTGCTTCTCCAATGACCTACTAATGACTTCCTCACTCATAACCTCATCACACGCACGGCTCCACTTTTCTAGAGCTGCCCTAACTCTCTGGAATGGTCTTCCTCATCCTATTCGGCTTGCTCCTAATTTACTAAAACCGGTCCTTTCAATCTTGCCTACCCATTTTCTTCTGTCTCTTAAACCATCACTACAACCCACCATTCCATATCCGCCCTCCTATTGTGTGTTAATTCCCCCACCTCCTAGATTGTAAGCTCTTCTGGTTAGGGTCCTCTCCTCCTCCTGTGTCACTGTCTGTATTCATCTGTCATTTGCACCCCCTGTTTATTGTACAGCGCTGCGTAATGTGTTGGCACTATATAAATCCTGTTTATTAATAATCACTTCCAAGATATAAAATGCCAAATCACATAGCACAGCCAGGGTGCTGACACTACTTATTATTATTATACAGTATTTATATGGCGCCATCATATTACACAGCACTGTACAAGGTCCATAGTCATGTCACTAACTATTCCTCACAGGAGCTCACAATCTAATGTCCCTACCATAGTCATATGTCATTAATGTAGTCTAAGGTCAATTTTTAGGGAGAAGCCATTTAACTTCACTGCATGTTTTTGGGATGTGGGAGGAAACCGGAGTACCCGGAGAAAACCCACGCATACACGAGGAGAACCTGCAAACTCCATGCAGATAATGTCCTGGCTGGGAAACGAACCTGGGACCTAGCGCTGCAAAGGCCGGAGTGCAATGAGGCAAACAGAAAATTCAGGTACATAAGTTGCATTAAAAACACACACACGTTTCATTTATTAATAAAGTCCAACTGAAATGTTTTCTATATTTTTTTATATCTAGCAAAAAATCATCTCTAAAAAACGTTTGGTTTTCTTTAATATTTTTTTATTACTGTTACAAAACTATAATGATAATGATTTTATTATTGTTCACTTGTAGAAATAAAATTCTAAGAAAAAATATAATAAAAATAATCATTTAAGCTAATTTAAAATCTATAATGGATATGCTGCAGAAAGATGAAGAAAAATCCATCTGGTCAAGGTCTCGGTCTACTCACATGATGCACAACGCACTTTCTCCCCCATGTGTCTATGACGAGAACTGCAGCAAAAAGACTTTCCACCAATCCCGCTGTATCCACTAAAATCCTAATGCATTTCAAGTGTAACAAATGAATGTTAAACAAGGGAAAAGAAACAGTAATACCTAAATAAATATTCCAAGCCAAACATTGCGTGAATGGCGGCTCGAATAATAAAAAGAAAAACTAGGAATTGATTTTACATTTTGTTTTCTTTTTTGTTTTTTTTTCTCCTCCTTACCGCAGTCGAAAGTAGACGATGGGAATTTATTATTGTTTCTGTTTTTAATTAGCGATATGAGGCTTTGAGTGGGATTTAAGCAGAAATTCTCCTAGCGAGTCTGGTGTTATTGACCCCGTGACCCGACAGAGTTGAGTTACTCAGAGTCGGGTTACATTAAAAAAGCAATGCTACGCTATTGGTTTGAATGGTAATTCAGCCTTGAATCCTTGCGGCCAAACCGAAAAGGTTTTGCGGTAGGCTACTGTATTTGGGAAAGTCCAGCACTAAAACACGTTTACGTGATTAACGCAATTACCATTAAGGGAAAACTCTGATTTTTACGGTATTTTCCATAATCCTCATCCTGCACTTCACAAAATCATTTTACTTTTTTATCAAAGCTAAAAGTTAGGTCGATTAAAAAAGAGGAATAAATGCAAAATAAAAATGAATGTGAAATAAAAATGCATTTATTAAAAAGAAATTATTGAACTCATGTGTGAACTGTTTACAAGTTTTGCTAATGCTACATCCCAAATCATATAAAGTGAAATCAAATAAATGGAAAAAATGGGAGAAAGAGAGGGGATTCCTTTATGTCTTCTGATATCCATACCAAGCTGCTCAAGAACTGGACTACTCAGAAACGCTAAAGACTAAGTCGGTCAGAGGCAACGATAATATACTGACTTTCTAGAAGCAGCTTGGTATAGATATCAGAAGATATAGAGGAATCCCCTCCTTCTTCTTTTTAACATCATCTTAATATCTATCAACTAACGATCCTGCCATTGAAAAGAAGTTACAAATGGGAATAGTGCCGTTCTGGATTGACTTGCTTCCGATGCTTCTGCTCTTTCTGGGCCATCTTGTTGCTGTCTTTGTTGCTCCTTAGCGAGGATTTTTTTATGGTCATTGGAGCTGATTTATTAAAGCTCTCCAAGGCTGGAGAGGATACACTTTAATCAGTGAAGCTGAGTGATCCAGGAAACCTGGAATGGATTTCTGCAAAGTAATTTGCTAGCAAATGTTTGAATCCTGGGCCAGACTCATTCCATGTTTGCTGGATCACCCAAGTTTACTGATGAAAGTGTATCCTCTCCAGCCTTGGAGAGCTTTAATAAATCAGATCCATTATCTTATTTCAGTTTCTGAAGAAGTGGACAAAAGTCTACGAAACGCGTCAAACAAATAATATTGAGATTTGTCTATGTATTTTAATATGTGTTTTTTGATCAAATATTATTTGTAATTATTATTTACTTTTAAAAATTGTAATATAAGTTGTTTTGTTTTCACTAAAAAGAAATCATGATAAGTACATTTTTAATACATCCAGTGTGGATACCTGAATATGATTTAATTTGATTTGCAATCCCCTGTACAGTAGACTGGGTGAGGGAGAGGCAGTGCTTTGCCTAATTAGGTATTCTGAATGTGCACGTGCTGACAAGGATGGGAAAATCAGGTCACCAGACTATATGTGTTGTATGGCAGAGCTATAGAAAGTATGAATATATATACTCACATTATATATATATTGTTCAACCCTGATTTTTTTTTAAGCTGGGTGGGATGAAATTGTAGGTAGGTGGCAGCCCTTGTATTGTGAGCTAACTCCTAAGTAGCCAAAAACAGCCTGAAGGTTACTAAAAAGTACCAGGTAGTGTGCCCGGCTAAAAAGGGTTGGGGAGAACACTATATATATATATATATATATATATATATTTCACATCCATAATACTCCCATATTGAATGAAAATTTGCCAAAACCTTTTCTGCTTTCTAATCTACAAGAACAGACAGGCTGTAATATACTATCTTGATGTGTGATCAGACATTCATCTCACATTCTGTATTCCAACATATAGATTATTCAGTTTTTTACATTGAGTCTGTATTGTTTTGTTTGCTGGTAAGACACACATAATGTATCAGTAGCAATCGTTTTTGACAGTCACAACCAACATTGAAGAGACATTACATCATAAACACACAAGCTGGAAGACTTATTTTAATACAAGAGAATGAGACAGAGTGTAGTGTTGAGTGGAATTTCCACATAAATGCATACTTGCGCTGAATTTTTGTGGAAATGGTAGAATACATTAAAGTCACATTACAGTCTATGGGCAAGGCAGATATATTCTTTTTCTTTTAGAACTTTCAAGAATCTTGTTAAAAAGGCATTGGGAGACATGTACTTATGCGAAAATGTTTTTTCAAAATTTTCCTGCAGCTTCAAAGACTATTCCTTAAAGCTGTATGTGGTGTAATTTTGTTTATTGATTTACCTATTGTTATTTAAAAAATGTAGGTTTCTTTTTGAGTTTTAACGTGGCTCTTTTCCAGGCTTTTTTGCCAGTCCGGATGACCAGGTAAAGGGAAGTGTGCACCCCTTTCTGTCAATACCAACTCTTATGCCTTCCCTAAACACTAGTCCCGTGTTGAGGAACAAGCCTTCATCCCCACATCCAGTTCCCCAAAAGAATGCGAAGCGTGCTATCTGAGGTCTTTTGAATACCCACCCCCTTACCAAATAGAAAGTGTACAGAGGTACAATTCCTAGATCCTATTCATTCCTAGAAAGGATTAAAAATATAAATAAACAGAATGACACTATACACCTACTGTATATTGGAATATAAACACATACATATTTACTTAAGTATAAATCAAGATTTTTTTATGCCATTAGAAAAAGAATATCAGTTTTTTTGCGGACCACCAGGTGGCACTGTGTCCTCCTGTAAAGTGTAAATCAACCTCTTGCCTTTACTTTACAGGAGGATACAGTGCTATCTGCTGGTGCCCAACAATAATGCACCAAAGATTATTTAGAAGCAAGTAACGCATCATAACCAACTCAAAAAAACCTAAATATGGGAAAAGCAAGATAAAAAAAACTTATTTTTTGCTTTTTAAATAACTGTTTTAAAAAATAACACACCATGGATGTATTTATTCAGTTTAATTTTATTGCCATTTCCATTGATTACTGTTTTGACTGTTAGCAGTGATTGATACATATTGTAGGTTTATACTCAAGTCAACGTAGTTTTACTTTTTTTTAGATAAAAGTAGATACCTTGGTTTAAATTGTACACACACACACACACAAAAGTAAATTCATTGTCCAGACATGTAATTTATTATCAAACAGAAGGAGCAATTGCCCGTGATGTTTACTCACTGCTTCTTCTTATTATTATTTTTATATAGTGCCAACATATTACGTAGCACTTTACAAAGTCCATATAGATGTCACTAGCTGCCCCTCAAAAGGGCTCACAACCTAATGTCCCTACCTCAGTCATATGTTAATGTCTTTATGTATGTTAATGTTTAATACAATCTAAGGTCAATTTTGGGGAGAAGCCAATTAACCTAACTGCATGTTTTAGGAATGTGAGAGGAAACCCATGCAAACACAGGGAGAACCTGCAAACTCCATGCAGATAGTGTCCTGACCCAGATTCAAACCTGGAACCTAATGCTGCATAGGCTAGAGTGCTAACCTATTGAATTATCTGCTTGGTAAAATTATAGAACACTTTCCATGAAAACATATATATAAAAACTATATATTCACTTTTCAGTATNAGGATACAGTGCTATCTGCTGGTGCCCAACAATAATGCACCAAAGATTATTTAGAAGCAAGTAACGCATCATAACCAACTCAAAAAAACCTAAATATGGGAAAAGCAAGATAAAAAAAACTTATTTTTTTCTTTTTAAATAACTGTTTTAAAAAATAACACACCATGGATGTATTTATTCAGTTTATTTTTATTGCCATTTTCATTGATTACTGTTTTGAATGTTAGCAGTGATTGATACATATTGTAGGTTTATACTCAAGTCAACGTAGTTTTACTTTTTTTTAGATAAAAGTAGATACCTTGGTTTAAATTGTACACACACACACACACAAAAGTAAATTCATTGTCCAGACATGTAATTTATTATCAAACAGAAGGAGCAATTGCCCGTGATGTTTACTCACTGCTTCTTCTTATTATTATTTTTATATAGTGCCAACATATTACGTAGCACTTTACAAAGTCCATATAGATGTCACTAGCTGCCCCTCAAAAGGGCTCACAACCTAATGTCCCTACCTCAGTCATATGTTAATGTCTTTATGTATGTTAATGTTTAATACAATCTAAGGTCAATTTTGGGGAGAAGCCAATTAACCTAACTGCATGTTTTTGGAATGTCGGAGGAAACCCACGCATACATGGGGACAACCTGCAAACTCCATGCAGATACTGTTCTAGCCCAGATTCAAACCTGGAACCTAATGCTGCATAGGCTAGAGTGCTAACCTATTGAATTATCTGCTTGGTAAAATTATAGAACACTTTCCATGAAAACATATATATAAAAACTATATATTCACTTTTCAGTATCTAATTATACAGTATATATACAGTATTATGTTGTCTGTATAAGATTGCAGTTCAGGGGAATGATGGCAATCATTTACAAATACAGAAAGTTAGAAAGCTTTACACATATTTTCAGCTGCACTAGATGTTAAAAATATGTCCTGTCCTAGTTCTTTCCTTCTTTTTTGCTATGTGTTTTTACTATTATCCAAATAATGTAAAATAATCTTACTTAGGACACATAGGTCAGGACGTACTAACTGTGTATTTATACCCTTGGTTTATAAAAGATATGTAATGGGATATGAGTCTAGGAAAAAATAAAATGGCATGCTCTATATTACTGATACCTGAGATAAAAGTGCACAAATCAACTTGATGTGTTAAACGACTTACTAGTAACAATATCAATGTTTTTACCCAATTCCATTGCAGCAAAAAACAGCAAGAATCTCATTAGTTTGTTTACTTTTGATCGTTTTTATATATTAATAAATTTGATAACATCCTTATGATTGTATTTCAGTTGTTCTGTTCCTGGCTTTCTATATGTAAAACAAAGGTATTTACTTTTTAAAAATCATACTGGTAATTGACAATGGCCAGACAGCTGATGATAAGGGTTTTCATACTCTGGTAAGGGTTGTATTGGACACATTGGACAGTCCATTAAGGTCTGCAATTGTAAAAGAAATAGGAGTTGTGATTCACCTGCCCTATTGCAGTGCTACTTTATATGTAGACAATAGAAGGTCTCAAAGTAAACAGCTGTGCCCTCCCATAAATGTAAAAACACATATAAAAACGGTCACCTACAACACAGCTTTATTTTATCATCTCGAGAAATTAAAAGACAATTTCCAGATAGTTGTGCCACCAACAAGTTTTTCATATGGGTGTCTAAGTCAACTTACGGGCAATGTAGTTATCTATTTGTTGTTATCTCGACTCCTCTAAAGTGGTGACTGCAATGCTGATGAAATGATTGAGTTAATTAGTAAAGTAATATCTGGACCCTATACAAATACAAGATAATAGGAATACCCAGGTGAGCAAAAAAAGGTTTACATATTCTCCAAATGAAAATTCCACATGAAATACCAAATAGGTTTTTGTCTATTACATCCACCTTTAGTTTAGCAAAAGCAGCTGCACCATTCCTGCCAGAACAGATTCCTGTTAAAGTGAACTTGTTGCAGATTTCCACTGATCTATATAACAAGCCTTTACTTAGTAAGCCTGACCGAAAAATTCTGGCAAGTCCTGACCCCCAAACCCCTCCACCCACCACTACTGTTACCAGTGACACACCTCAAAAAAGATGACCTTTGCTTAGAAGAACCAATTATGACAGGTTCACTTTAATTTTAAAAATATGTAAGTGTTTTGTGAGGTGGGAAGGGATTAAAACACAGGATAAACAGATCACAGTTGAAGATAGTTCTTGCTATGAAAAATCGGCTGAACGCCACTAACTACAGTGCCAGTTTCACGGAGGTCTCTTGTAATCCCCAGGCAGTGAAGTGTGTTTTTTCTTTTTTTGCCATGTGTTTAAGCTTCTATAAAAACCACCCTGGCTGTTTTATGGAGCTCTGCAAAAATAACTGCTCTGTTGTGGAAATCCTGTCTCTAAGTATCTTCTTTATATGCTTACAGCTTCCATGGAAGTGGCAGCTCCGGATAGCTTTTCCCGGGATGATGTATGTTACATTGTCTCACACCTGTGTTATGTGCCAAGAGACATTTGTAAGACAGTGGCCAGACCAATTTTTCCAATTAAAATTAGACCACGGTCCCAATTTTTTTCTTTTATTACTTTTTTTTCCAATTTGGTGGACTGGCCCAATTTTTGTTTAAACTTTCATAAATTAAAAAAAAAACTTGCGAACAATGCAAATGTTTGCCAAAAACCTTCAGAGCTTTAATGATTTGGAGTAGGTGGTTCTTCAAATATGGGGATGGCTTGATAGACAAATGGAGAATTTCTGTTCCAAGGCGTTGCAATGATAAGTCCAATATTTCATGATCTCATCTGGCACACCACACCTAACTGTCTGTAATTGTTTCTCTGATCTTTTGCAGGTCATTGCTGATTGTCCACCTTGGCCTCTGTCATCACATTTGACCCTAGTTTTGGGTTTTTTAGTGCCAGGGTCTTCTTAAAGGAAAGCAGTTACTTTTGGTGCTGAGAGCTCAGTGCAGATAGATTGGAGCTGATTTGGGTTTGGAATAGTCATTCTCATGTAGGGTTCTGTAAAACCAGTAGCGGATTGTGCAGATCCCACTTGGGGCTGACTGCTGAACTGCCTTGTGCCAAAGTGGGGGCCCCTGTTGGCTGGAGAGCATCTGGGGCCTTTTTGCAGCTGCATACTTTGCACCTCCCTGTTTCTGCCCCCGTGTGGAATCCTAGGGTTCCTCTAGAGCAGTGTTTCTCAACAAGGGCTCCTCCAGAAGTTGCTGGGGGTTCCTTGGGCAATGAGCAATTTGTCTTTTAGGTCAATTTGACACCAATATTTTTTGGGCTATCTGTATAGGGAGAAATTCTTCCCACTGGCTAGCAATAAAGGAGGCATTCCTCCTCCTGACCACTATGCCAATGTACTGTGAGCTGTGGATATAGCAATTATAGCAGGGTTTACTTAAAGAACTGAAAGATATGTCAAAGGTTCCACCATGTTAAAAAGGTTGGAGAACCCTAGATAGACACAAAGGAGATTGAAATAGGTTCCTTGGGCCCTGCTACCTGCATAGCATGTCACTAATGATCTTTTAAGCCATCTGTAAGGGTGGTGTTTGGACCACCACTGTAAGGGGGACATTCTACACACAGACCATCATTGTAAGAGGCATTTTCCCAGTGACCTCAACATGAAACTATTTTAGCAGGGGTTTCCTGAGTTTTAAAAGTTAGTTTAAGGTTCTTCTGACTGAGAAAGAACTATGAGAGTTAGGATATAGTTAGAGTAAAGTTTTAGGGTTAGGGTTAAATTCAAGGTTAGGAACAACATGTTTGAAGAACGTTAAAATATATACTGATAGGCTTAATTATAAGGTTTAAGGTATATGTATAGCCAATTTGTATAGTGTTGGATTCAGTAGGAAACAGTTACAACTTCTAGGCTATCAATTTGCTGTTTACATTACATTCAGAACATATACCATTTCCTGTCCCAGGCACTTAAAGAAGAACTTTCATAAGGAAAAAAAAAACAATGGACTCCAAGTTCAGTACGGCTTACTTTATTATTCCAGGATTTATGTCTCTTTGTGTGAGGCTGTGCTGCTGGATGCCCTGCGAAACCCATCAAACTAAACCACCAATAAGCTGGCATTTGAAAATCACTATCTTTTACCTCCAGAAAAATGTTATTTATTACTGGCCAGATCATTCACAGTATAAAGTTTATTTGACCAAGAAACTGGGACACCACCATAGGACTTATATACTCATTTGCCTCATTTTAATTAAAGCCTGAATTAAATTGGATGACAGCTTACAATATACTGTGATTATTTGAAAACTCCGTCAGCCTGAATTAACCATTATAAAAACACTACTAATCTAATGGATATTATGTTTCTAAGATTCACCCATTTTTGACACAAGGCAACACATCAGGAACTTCATTATTCTACAATAGCTCTTAGCTCAAATCGATACACCTGCTTCTAACAAACTTCCTTAGCACTTAAAGTGGTAGTAACACACACCACAGCCAGCCTTCATGAGAATAGTTTTACTTGAACTCTCAGGGATGCCCTGATCCAGCTGTCTCCCATTATTTTATACAGCATTACTTTTTATTACTTTTGATCTCATTGTCCCCTGAGAAAGCCAAGGGGTGAAACGTGTCGGGAGTCTGAGATCCTACTTGTTAATTGATTTATGACATCCTGATATATATGTCTTAATTTAATAATATACAGTAATTATATGCATGATCTGTGTTATTTGTATACCGTACAAGAAGAATTAGTTGACCTATGTTAGAAATAGGACTAAACACTGTGTGAATAAACTACGTATGCTTTTAATATAAGATTGCCCGCAAGAGCCTGCTTGACTCCCTTCCCGTGCTTCTATAAATTATTACAGGGTTTGCCGTTCCGTCCAACGCCTCCATCTTCTTTCCTCTGTGTTCTTCCTGATGATCCCTGATTTGGCAATCTGCAGGTGGGAGACGTGTCTTTCTCCCTAAAATAAAAACAAAAAACTAGCGCCGTTCTTACTGTGCGTGAGCGAGAATGAGTGCTTGCTTTTTTTTTTTTTTACATTAGATGAAAGCCCCTGTTGATGCATGCCCGGTTTCAGGCATGCAAAGAGGGAGCAGCCTGCAGACTCCCGAGATATGTGACGTATGTATCCCAGGAGCCTCCAGGTTTCCCCTTCAGTCTTTACTGCTGGGCTTTCTCCTGTACTAAAGTTGCTTATTTTGATTTCTGTGCACACTGTGAGCTTCTCTAAATGTACAGTAGAAGCTGCAGCATGTCAGATAAAGCTTTCCAGACTCAGAGACTTTCACCATCAAGAATTCAGCCCATTGAGTCCTAACCTGACACCCCCAGGTCTGCCTCTTTCATTCATCTGATTTCACTTTCTTCAAACATGAATGCATTACCTGTGGGTGTTGACTTGGGTGGTCTGCAAGCACATTTAGTATACCTAGGAATTCACAACCCTTAAGATTGGCATCCACCCATCAAGACATTTGGATATTGGCATTACTCCTCCCAAGAGCCAAACCCATATTTGCTTAGAACCCTTGAGGTGGGATGTTGTGATGCTTTTAAGAAACTAACAGTACCTTGTTGGCTTCTCCCACCAGTCATAATCTGCCCTTTGCGCAGAGAAGCCAAATCTAGAATAAAATTTGCTTTTTGAGCAACAATGGTTGTGAACATTAAAACAGAACCCCAGCCAAAAATCGAAATGAATAGTAATCAAAAGTTTAAAAATGTTTGCTGCAATACTGCCCTTTAGTATGGAGTTACCTCCTTCAGTACACTTTTTCCATCACAATATGTTCTCAGATTTTTGGGATAAGTGACAATAAGCATCATTCAACTCACTTCTTCTTAGCTCAGGCCGTCATGGACCTGGCCCTAGCAGTAAAAGGAGAAGAAGCCATTGATGAGCAGATCTCTTTGTCACTGTATTGTCTTCTCCTATCAGCATGCTCTGCTAACACATAAACTGCTCTTTAAAAAAAATACATTTGAACGTGTATAATGAATACAAAGCTGCATCACTGTGTGTCTTTTGTATCTGTCCAGAGTGGAGCTTTAAAGTTCCATCCATTGCTCCTTTTGTATTTTATTTTGCATGCCAAGCCCATCTTTACAGAAGGGGTCTGTTTTTCATAAACGGGAAACAGGTGACCGGTATATACACAAGGTCTGCTTTGTGTTTCTCGCACCCAGATCTAAAATTGATGGAAACGTTTCTAGTCCCATAGTTGTTTTCCAGAGTGATATGCTGAAACAGTCAGACAAAAATGTCTGTGCTGTGCCAGCTCCAAATGGTTATCTTCTTTCTGCATAGTATGAGACCGCAGCCAACTGACTGTTCCCACCTTCAACCTGTCAGCGCCCAAACAAGCAAGCTCATAATGGCTAGTTTAATGACAGGTTAATCAATCTCATTAGTCATTTGCATTACAGCCCATTACGCTATTAAACTAATAGGATTTGCCAGAACCTCCAACACTGGAAAGTTTGCAGCACTCATGAAATGGCATCACTTCAAACGGGGGAAAGTTATCTTGTATTCCACATTCAAACACATCCATCGAATGAAAGATGATATACATTCCACAGATACTCATTCCAATGAAATAAACCTTATAGTATTCAGTTATTTTCTAAAGGGAAAGCTGACAGGTTTTGGGTCAATTTCAATGCAGAAATAGAAAAAAAAAATAAAAAAAAAAGAATAAATAATAGTAACTACCAACCTTACCCTTTGCATATACTGCCCTAAAAGGGGCTTTAGGAGTATTTTCCCTACTCCTTGGTTCCTCCCTACTGTCCCCCCGAAAGCCTATTGGGCAGTCATTCACCTGCCCCCACCCCTGCCAATGTCATCAGGAACAATGAAGGTCCAGTGGTCATGATGTTGATGATCTAAATTAAAGGTGTAAGGTATTTATGCAAAAATTATCATTTTTAATAAATGATCACCAATGGAAGGAATCATCCCTCTCGTAAATGTAGATTTTATTACCCTATATACTGCGTTCATGCCTACCCATAGAATCCATAGTGTTAAATCCACACTGTATGCAAGTGTTCTTTAAATATAAAGATTTTAATTAGTTATAATTGCTTCAGCTTACAAATATAAGTCTGTAGGTTGTCACTAAATACCCTCGAGATGATATGATCTCACAAATATCTCACAACTACACAGATTTGAAGGGACTGTCCCTCTTCCAAACCAAGCCCCTCTGTCCCCTTTTCATCCTCAGTTGTCCCTCTTTTCTGGTTTATTAGTTTACTAATGTAAAGTGTTATTTTGCATTAACCCCATCCTCGATCCAACATGGGGGAACCTTTGAAATACCCGTCAAGTCTTCAGAAAATCCCTACTATAACTAAAATATTTACAGCTCACAGTACACTAATGTGGGGGTCAGTAAGAAGAATGACTCTTACATTGCTGGCAGGTGAGAAGAATGTCACCCTTACACATCAACGTCACTTAAACTGACCTTAGAGGTACATTTGCTCATTGCTTAAGAAACTCCTAGCAACCTCTGGAGGAACCCCAGGGTTCCAAAGAACCTTGGTTGAGAAACGCTGGTATAGTATCACACTCTTCAGCCCATCCAACACACGTTCAATGTATCCCTACAACAAATGAAGACTAATTTGCAATTCGTCACAATCATAGGTTCTTCTAGGTGCTTCCAAGTAGCAGCAAGAATTCATTCAATTTCATACAAATCCCTGGGAGATATCCTGTATTAGAACAGGTCCTATCACTAAAATATACCATGCAATGTTCAATGTCCTTATTGTCCTCTATAGCCATCACAGCTCTAGTCATTTAGCCGAAATGTGTTATCATGTTTGAAATAAATAACAGCCCCTGGATATGCACTTATCTGGTCAGATTTGTATTTCTGTGGCTAAATGTCACTTCATACCAAGAAGTCCATCCTTGTGAGCATCTGATGAAGCCACCACATGGTGGGGGTCAATTTGTCTCTATATGAATGATGAACCAACGTTTCATCTAGATTACAGGGCTTCATTAGGGTGGAGGTCAATTCATCCCCATATGAAGGATGAATCAACATGTTTCACCCACATTACAGGGCTCTGCTGTAAATATCTACTAGTGGGACCCTTTCAAACAGGTAGCCATGATGGCAAGTCCGAAAGGGGTCTAAGATGCCCACTTAAAAAAACTCTTGGTGTTCTGCATATTCATTTAGAAGAGATATTTATTTTAGGTATACTGTAGGCATTCTTGGGGTCTTAATTATCCAAAAGCACTGCACAGTTGAATGAATGATTAAATGGAAATAGAATAAAACACTCAGTGTTGGTATGTTTATCAAGCAGGGATCCCTGAAACCCTAATGTCCCTCCAGAGGTTGCAAGGGGTTCCTTGTGCAATGAGCAATTTGAACCTCTCAGGTCATTTACCGTTGAAACCAATGATCTATGTGTGTATCTCTAAGAGTGGCATTCTTCTCTTTGACCAACAATGCCAAAGAGGCACTTATTCCATTGACCACCAGGTTAATGTACCATGAACTGGGCATATCATAAATAGTGGCAGGGGATCCCTAAAACCTGAAAGTTATTTTAGGGGTTCCACATGTTAAAAAGGTTGAGAAAGACTGGTTTAGATGTTTCATTGGAATTGCCCTTCAAAAAAAGTAAATTTGGTTCATCAACAAAAGACGTGATGCCTTTGGAGTCGTAGTTTACAGAAACTTTTGATTTGCTTCTTTAGAACCGGGGTTACTTATCACAATACAAATAAACATTTTCTCTAACATCCCTATCAGATGTAAAGGAAATTGTTGTAGATAAATTAACACAGATGTGGGTTCACTCACAGGTTAACTTCTACCAGAAATAATAAGTTTGATGTTTACTTATAATAAAGAACCAGATTAAGATCAAATGTACAACAGACACAGAGCCAAGGTGATTCCTGTTCCCTGTGCACTGTACAATTTCCCATGTCAACAGTGTGCCAATCACTGGGAAATAGCAAAACTCTTCAGTGGAAAGGAATGACTTTGAATCCATTGAATTGCTGTGTATGGTAATGTGTGAACTGATTGATCTTCCCTGTTTTATTGTGTGTATACTTTGTTAAACCACACGTATGAACCTCTTATACCTATTTATATTTGGATTTTGGGGAAAAATTGTACATGTGGAGCAAAGCAACATGTTGGGAGAGGGAGGGTCCAGGTAGAGTTTTCCTGGACTGTCTAGATTAGCCATTCTCAACCAAGTTGGAAGGGGTTCCTTGAACTGTGGCTCATTGATCTCTCTCTTAAATCTGCAAATATGAACCTTAGAGTTCTGGTGACAATGTCACTGGGAAGAACCAGCTGCATAATTCTAATGATGGTGACATTCTATCTAATACCATGACGGGGGCTTTTTTTCCACTGGCCATTTTTCCAAACTGACTTTAGCACGAGTTCTTTGAAACCTGAACATTTTTAGAGGGATTCCTCAGGGGTAAAAAAATAGGAAAGGCTGGTCTAGATCAAAGAGTTTTTTTTTAAGACACTGGACTATTTACCTTTTTTTAGGGTTCACTTTGATGATACTTTCTCCACTAGCAAATATTCACCTTACTGTCATCTCCCTACTTTACTTGTTCATCCACCCAGAGAAAGGAAAAGAAGCAGTGTGTGAGCTGTAAACCATTTTTAGTTCTAGGTAACACAAGACTGACAAATCTCTCCCTAAGGTAATCACCAAGCACCTTCAACCTATGTCACCAGAAGGGAAAGAAAAATGGGTTACATATTCCTTTATGCCTAGAAGTAATCATTATTTTCTAAATGCTGAACAAAGATAGTGTTGAAACAATTGAAATCCTTGGAAAATGAAAGTAATAGGGGCAATCCATTTACTGGGGGAGTAGGAAACTTGGAAGTTCTACTGGACATGATTGAGGTGCTTGTGGTAGTAATGCATTAGAGATATTGATTTCTCCTGATTTCAGACTGAAGAAAGAAGGATACTTCCATCACTGCAATGGCGGCTGCTGTCATGGCAAAGGCTCAGCACTTTGATTGCCTGCTGGGGCAATGATGTGGACAGTCCATGTTTACTGTTCGAGCCAAATCTTGTTATTCCAGATAGATGTAGGCAAAAATTTCCTTGAACTTCCAATGGTTCTGCGAAATTTTGGCGAACCGTTTTCGCAAAACCCAGGGCTGAATGCAGCTCTGGGAATCATCCTGTTTTAATTTATTTTTCCAATGGTTTCGCAAAATTGGTTCGCCGAAATTTTGCAGAACCATTGGAAGTTTGCGATCCCTGGGGGCACTAGTGGCGATCCCTGTTTGCGATCCCTGGGGCACTAGAGGTTAACTAACCTCTAGTGCCCGGGGATCACGGAGGATTTCCAGGGCTGCATGATGCATGAGCTCGGCAAATCAGAAGGCCATTCTCGCTTACATTTTCAGTAAGCAAGAAAGGTCTGATTCACCGCGAGATCGAACTTAATATTCTAACTCGCTCATCCCTAGATGGATGAAAAGTGGTTGAAATTGGCTGGAAGTCACCATGTGTATAGCCAATTTTGGGACTCTTTATCCCCTCTGTGTTAGAATAACACACACGATTTCATTTAAAATGCAGCACACAGCCATAGTTTGAATGGGCCCTAACTACAGAGAGTTCTAGAAAAAGGGGGAAAGACTGAAATTTTAAATGGGGTTTTTATATCTCTGTCCATGACCCTAGTGGAGAAATATTCTTCCATTTTCTGTATAAATGCCATCCTTACAAGTAGTGGTTGTCACTGGGTCATGAAGGTACAGACACCCCTTCCTCACTCTGCAAAGATTATTTATTATAGAACTAATACTGTTATTTGTGCTGTTATTCACCGCTGAACCATGCACTTGCGTGGTTCATGTGGGCAATGTGTGTTGCCAGAGAAGTCTTCAGTGGCTGGAATAAAAGACTTGTTAAAGTCACGTAGCTGGGTTCTCTTTTGTTTCGGAAACTTTGAATCACCTCCTAAAGTAATAAGAAATAGGAAAAAACATCCGCAACAGAGACACATAATAAAATGTAAGCTGTGTTTGGGCTTTAAATTTGAAGCAGAACTGTCATTAAAAAAAAAAAAAAAATGACACCTTTACTTCCGCAGAGCCTTGGTCCCTTCACAGCTCACTTTGGTCCCTCGCCGTCCTGGATTTTTTCTTAGTCTCAGTGGTTCTACCAGGCACTGCCATCTACTTCCTTTGTGCTGCTCATGCTTATGTTCCTCCATCTCACACTGTGCACCTGCGAGATGGGATGACATATCCTTCTGAGTATGTGTGAGATCACGTTCTCCTTAATTGCAGGGAAAACCCCTTCTGCGCATGCCCAATATCGGTCCTGCACAGAAGAAGCAGCCTGAAGCCTCCTGGGATATGTGACGTATGTATCCCCAGAGGCGCTGAGCTCCCATTCAGTCTTTACCGCCATGGCAGAATCATCATGGCCATCCCAAAAACAAACACATTTTGTTTTATATACAAGGGTTATTTACCCTATGATAAAGAATAAAACTTGTGGTGATAGGACCGCTTTAAAATTCCTGTCTGTCACTGCATGCACCAGTTGGTGGCGCTCTATGTAATGTCTGGTTTGCTTACAAACATCCCTGATTTGTAATGTACAGCTGTTGCAATTGCAATTTTTTCCTCTAGGTGGTGGTAAAAGCGCAGCAAACACTTTCATAAAGTAAAAAAAAAAAACATCAACAGACGCTGAAAGATTCCAGAACTACAGAACTCTGCAGAGGAAAAGCAGACTGACTTAATAGTTGTACACATATGTTATAATACCTAGCAGCATTTTTAAAGAGCACTGCATTGACAAAATAAAATCAGGGAAGCCCCTGTTGACTTTTTTTTGAAAATATTATCCACTGGGTGTCTCTGGCTTTGATACAGACCCAATAAAGCAGAAATAAACCTTTTTTTTCCCAAGAAGTTGCAACCAATAAAATCCTTTATTTCAAAAGAGACAGGAAAAGTGCCTTGTGCAATAAAATAATCTTACCTGCCTGATGGCAATTTTTTAAATGCACTCACCTGTTGCCTTGATGCCATCTTTTTTTTTTTTTTACCTGCTTTTGATCTTCGGCCTTCTTGATTGGCCAAGGCAGGACAATATAACAGCACCAGGTACCTCAGCTTCCTCCACAGGTGTGAATAGATGTTTAGTGCCAGGGTTGTTATGTTAGATACGAAATGTCATTGCTGTCACCTGAACAATGCTCCAACCATTGGCTGCTGGGGCCCAAGAGCACCAAAGGGCTGTGTGTGACCCTTGGCCTGCGAGTTGGCCAGTGAGGCCTGTAACCCTTGCCATTACCTTCTCAATATACTACAAATAAAGATTTTTTGGAGGGGAGGGGGCTTTGCTAGGTTTGTTAGGGGGATTTATCCTTCTTAACCTCTTCCTAATCTGGAGATCCAACAGAAAATGTACAAAAATAGAAAGGAAGAAGTAATCCCCTTACAAACAGTTGTCACCAAAACCTATTGGAAGATTTTACATCTATTTCTGTTTTTTGACAACTTTATCAGCCATTGCATGTTTATGTACTGGGCCAGTAACCTGGATAAACAGTGAGAAAGAATCTACTCAGGGATTTAGAGAAAAAAATCAATCATTTATTATATTCTCCTCCTCCCACATTCTATCTTAAAGCACATACTTAAACTCAACAGTGTTACTTTACAAGGGTAGATAATCCTTCTATGTAAGGTAAAAATGTTGTTTTTGCCTTTTCATTTTATTTTTTTGTGCAACACCCTTTTTATACCGCCTAGGCGATCAAGACTTAATGTGAGCGCAAAGCCTCCCGGGATACCTACGTCACGCATCCCGGGAGGCTCTGGCTGCTCCTTCTGCGCATGCCTGAGATCAGGGCATTTTTCCTCCTAGGGGAAAGAGATGCCAAGCTCATGCATGTGCAGTGAGATCGGCTCTGTTTTTATTCCCCTTCACAGCAGCTACGTCACCAGATCTCACACCTGCACAGTGCGGGAATAGGTGATGAATAAGTAAGACCCAGTGCTTCCTCTGCGCTTGGACAAACAGGAATTCCAGGACGACGCGGGACTGGATCAGGGAGAGGACCAGCACCATGAAGGGACCTGCAGAAGGTAAGTGTATTTTCTTGTTTTTTAGTTTAGTTCGGCTTGAAATTTAAAGCGTATCTAAACTCAGAATTTTCATTTTACATAAAAGTGTAGACAATTACCCATTAATGTAAGGTAAAAATTTGGTTAGTTTGTGTTTTTTTAAGTGCAACACCGCCTCCTTAATTCCTGACCGCCTAGGTGATCGAGAATGAACGTTACACATGCCGGGAGGCTCTGGCTGCTCCTTCTGCGCATTCCCTTATATCGGACATGCGCAGAAGGGGAATTTTTCCTCCCAGGGGAAAGAGATGCCGATTTACACTTAGGGTTGCTTTAATCTAAGAAAAACCCCACTTACCTTCCTCTGTTGTCGTCCCCCATCGTCCTTCAGGTCCTGGGGACACGTCTTCTTCCTCCGATCTCCAGGCGCAAAGTGAAGAGCCGAGATCTCCGGGGTTTCCGGTGATGTCGGTGCGGGTGCCAGTTCATGCGCAGTGGAACGGTGGAAAATTCAAATCATTTTCTATTGGATTCAATACAAAATAGGTGTATTGAGTCCAATACAAAGAAATCTTCATATAATATATATTAATAAATATAAATATATTTAAATATATATTATATGCTACTGTACAGTTATATTACAATTTAACTATTTTTTTTTTAAGATTTTTTTTTAAGTTAATAATAAAATTAAACTTATTAACTTTTGGGTATATTTTGGTGAGTTATGCCTAAGAAACCTACAATGTAAATTATTTGACAAAAAAATTGACAGAACAGAATTAGACAGCTAGGGAGGTTAAAGGTAAGTGTAGTTTTTTTTTTTTTTTTAATTTAGTTCCGCTTTAAATTTAGATTTTTTTGACCAAAACAAATATGGCCGCCCTCACACTCTGCCCTCAGTTAGTTCCTCTGACGTCCGAGTTGCGCGCCGCCTTACCTGGACACGAACTGTGACAGCTGCGTAGTGACGTTGTGAAGCGCGCCGGAAGTCAGTGTAGCACTGCACAGGAGGAAAGATGAATGCTTGTAGGGGATTTGCCCTTCTGAGCCGAAGTGTCCGGGATGTGGCTCGCTGTCAGGTAAATGCATGGGTCAGACACTGACAATAATCATTGCTTGTACAAGCAGCTTCTTCTAGAGTTCTGTCTTGGTATTGTCCCTTTTATGATGTATAGTATGTGTCAGTCTAACCTTTTCCTAATACAACAGTGGTGTAGAGATTGTAGTCACCTTGGAGCTTGCACACCTTTTCTATTTATTTAAAAAAAAACAACTACATGCTTGGGGGTAATTAATGCATTTACATTGGATTTTTCATATAAGTTCCTTTATAATGGAGGAAAATGCATGAGCAATAAATACAATGGTGCAGATCTAACACATTGAATTGGGAATATACAATCATTGCTTATGTGAGCACTTTTGTTGCAGGTACTCAGAACAAGACCGCTCCCTTCTTGTGCATGCGTTATTACGCAGGCTTATCGCCATTTAACGTAAGTATTGTGTCATTGTCGGTGGAGAATGATTTAATTTGAATTCATTTTAGGATGTAGGAACAGACGAGGAGAGTTTTTAGGGATATAAATACATAAGAGAATGTTGCTTATGGATTCAACACCATAGATTGTTACGTGTTGGTGTCAATAAAGCTGGTTGAAGTTTTGGTTTTTTTATGGGATGCTGAACCTCTGGTAATAATCATTGGACTATCAAAAAAAAATCCTGATGACGTTTCTTCTGCCAGAGATCCTTCTGCTTGTCAGGACATTTTTCTTCTATGCCGAGATGAAGTAGCTCCCAGGTGCATGCGCGGAAGCTACGCTATCCCCATCCAGCCAGTGAAGATGGCTGAAGACTGGGTGGAGTTGTCAGTGGCAGTGATGGGATTGATGAGGGACATCCTAGCAAGCAAACTGCCGACAGGCTGATATATGACAATGGACATTTTGTAAAGCACTGTGATATGTCGGCGCTATATAAATACTGAATAATAATAAATGCTAAGCATGTTTGCACACTATGGCAAACCTTAAATGTCAACAGCCAATTTTAAAGTACTACTAAATTGTTAGATTTGAAGTTGTGAATATTAAGAATATCTATCAGGTTTTTATTGTTCTGTGTTCTTGTTATGGAGATTAGGTCTCTCTCGAATTATCCTGAATTCTGGGAACGATAGTGATGGGTCATTGCATTATTTTAAGTTGTCACTAGAACAGGAATATAGAGAGAGGAAACACGATAGCTCAGAGGTTAGCATTCTGGCCTTTGCAGTGCTAGGTCCCAGGTTCGAATCTCAGCCAGGAAACTATCTGCATGGAGTTTGTATGTTCCCCTTGTGTTTGCATGGGTTTCCTTTGGAGGGTGTGCCATTGGCACATTACTGTACATTACCAGACTTGGTCAATGGCAGAGAGATATCCGTAACCTTGACCACAACCTTTTCTCAAACTGCC
>NC_092861.1:140388732-140430772 GCF_032062135.1 Pyxicephalus adspersus
TGCAATCCCTATTTAATGTACAGCGCTGCGTAATATGTTGGCGCTATATAAATCCTGTTTAATAATAATAATAATAATCTTTTTTGGTAACATGCTTAGTAGCACAATGCCATCTTGGCCCTTTTATATTTGGCAGTACATTAGTACAAAACGTTTCGGGTTGTGTGATATTATCCTCACGTCTGCAGTGTGTTTCCAGCTGACTCTTCTTTTTGTAAACAGGGATGCAAGCACAGCTGAAAGTGCCCAGCCTGCTGTCCCCCAAATAAGTGACATACAGTCCAGAGTCCAGAAGCTGGTAAGTTTCCGCCATCTTGTGAGTAGCATTCCTTGAGGGGGACTGCAACCACCTTGTTGTGGACTGTGTCGAACTAGGTCACAGCCATCTTTGTCAGCAGCAGTCTACTCCAGAAGGATCAGTGTCCTCTCTACTGTCATTTCTTTCAGCCGATTGCAAAAAGTTGGCTTGTGTGGTTTGGCTGAACAAAATAACAAGAGACTGGAGCTGACTAATATGATTGGCTGAACGAAATGACAAAAGAGTGGAGCCAACTAACATGATAAAGAAATGACAAGTTGGTGGAGCCGACTAACATCGTTGGCCAAATGAAGAGACAAGGGAGAGAACACAGATCCTTCCTGTTAAAGCGTAAAGACTGCAGCTGACCCGGACAGACATTCTACATCCACATCCCCATCCCCATCCCCGGAACAAGTTTATGCAAAAAAAAAAAAAAAAAAACTGGTTATTCTTTCGGGGACCTTGACACTTTGTGGCATTATCACAGGACATCCTTTATAGCAGTTCCTGTGGAGTGCAGGTAAGATAGTTCAGCAGAGAGCAGGAAAGCATGTAGAGCACTGGCAGACATAGGGGATGACCGAAGAAGCACCCCGCCATCTTTGCAGTGTTTTTGGCAAGTAAGCACTGCATGATTCTAACCCTACTAGGGCTGAATTATTGCAAATACAGCACTGGCACTGTAAGAATCCAATTTGCCTCAATTGTCAGGAACAGAAATGACAGGAGAGTAGAGAACTTGATAATACACTGAGATATGAGTGTGTGGTTCACTGTACATTCTAAACCAGGCATGTCTAAAGTCCAGCCCGAGGGGGACAATTGTGACCCTATGTTCAGATTTCCACTGGCCCGCAGCCTCTGTCATAAAATAATATGTGGCCCGCCAGCACTGTTGACCAAAGTGTAAAATAGATGCATACAAAAAAGCTATATTTCATATACCCACTCTGATTCCAAGAATGTGCTCTACATGGAGCCCGCACTGACACCGTACTCAGTGCACAGGGAATCCCTCACATCACCATGGTGGTTGTGTGCTGTGTGGGACCTGCGCAGACCACGCCCATACTAACCCTGAGTAGTGCGAAACGGACGGCCCACACACATTTCACCTCACCAAAT
This sequence comes from Pyxicephalus adspersus, assembly GCF_032062135.1. Classification (NCBI taxonomy): domain Eukaryota; kingdom Metazoa; phylum Chordata; class Amphibia; order Anura; family Pyxicephalidae; genus Pyxicephalus; species Pyxicephalus adspersus. The sequence goes on from NC_092861.1 coordinate 140,390,159, forward strand.
TTGGCCCTCTTGAAAAAAGTTTGGACACCCCTGTTCTAAAAAATTAAGCAGTAAGCTTTAATTGCAGAAGAGACATACCTTTTCGTCAATATATAAAAACAAGAATAAGATAAGGTTTTAAGTAAACCTTGTTTTTTTTCTTTTTACTGCTTTTAGAGTTTTCTACCAAGCCCTGGTCTCCCGCATTAAAACTAGTTTGGAGAAAAGGTATGCAGTATTTTGGTACAGAAAAGTTAACTAGAACCAAACAATACTGACAAGTTTTCTTTTACTGCCTACAAATAAAGACAACAGGACACCACAAACTTATTTCAAAATAGTTTATTTTTCTATGTACAGATAAGAACCACTGATGAACCAGACATCCTGTATAAGAAGATAGAAGTGTTAGCAAAAAGCCATGACAAAGCTGTTCTGGACAGCTATGAGCACTTTACAGTCTTGGCAGCTAATGAACTTGGCATCTGTGTGGATAAAGTGTAAGTATTGGGCAGGTGTGGGGTAAACAAAGACTTAAACAACCCATGCAAGGAAAGTGCTTGCATTGTAGACTTAAGTACTTTGAAATGTCCAGTTCAGTTTTAAGAAAACAATTGTTTCTAGCTTTAAACTAATGCTTTGTGCTTTTCAGAATTTCATCATGTGGTGTATTGCACCCAGGTTCCTCCTTTTTTTCTGTGCCGTCTGCTTTTAAGTGGAAATTGGGAATTCCATGTAATACTAGATTTGCATTATAGAATCGCTTAGACTGGCAAAATAGGCAGGTTAGTAAAATGCACTTCCTCTAAACAACCTGTTCTGATTTTGCTTTAGCCAGTATTCTTCTTTTTCTTATGTATAGTCTTTTTCAGGGGTTTAGAAATATTATAAATTTCATGATGTGTGATTTTTTTAGTTTAAGGTATATAAGAAATGTGACGAACAACATTGATGCAAAAAGTAAAGCTCCTTGTAGCAGCCAATTAGTCTACCAGGTTACTGCAGTAAGATCTGCAGTCTTAATAAATGTGCCCACTGCTTTCCATTTTGTCTTTGTAGTTGCTTGGACTTGTGTTGTACCTTACATGTTTTAGAGATGTATGTTTTGTATTTAATAGGTATGAACCAAGAAGAAAAATAGAGAGATTTACTCTTTTGAAATCCATACACATCTTTAAAAAACACAGAGTCCAGTATGAAATGAGAACTTATTACAGGTGCTTAGAGGTAAGGAATTACTACAGTATAACGGGGAGCTTTCTTTTCCAAGCAGCCTGTGCTTTACTATAGTGTTCCAGGCACCTGGCAACTAAAAGGCTCAGGGATTAGTTTTATTACATTGTTTCTTGCTTTTTTATTAATATTTTAATATTTACAAAATCTTTGTTTTTTAATAAATACAACAGTACCATAAACTATATACACTTTTGAATTCTGTAAAATATTTTAGCACATCTTTCACTGCGGTGAAAAGGAAACTTGAGGACCATCATTTGGCTAGATAGACATTATTCTAGTTTGCAATATTTTATATTTACCCAACATACAGAACTAATGCACTTGATTTAAAGAATTAAAAATGTGAAATTATCACAAAAGTCTGGCCTGTCTGTTCTGTGGTTGGCAGCTAGATAGATTTAGAATGTTTAGCAAATTATCTTGCTGTTCACTCGCATTTTTTCCTGTAGCTGCCACGCTTAATTAGTCTTTTGGCAGGAAGAGACCTTTATGGGCTTAGAACGTCCCCTGGCAGAGAGAGCAGGTCAAATGAAACATGACCACCCTGCAAGGCTGCGTAACCCTGATAATGGGGGTTTACTAACAAATTGACTTACTGAATTTAGAAACCAACTTTGCTTTTTTTTAAGGAATAAAAATTCTGTTCTTCACTTTAATCCGTTAGCGGTTCTCAGAAATCTCTGTGCCCCAAAATGCAAATGTGATTGCAAATGTTACACCTGCCTTCTTACCCCATGAATGTGCAGTAAACATTAGTTTCCCCTTTTCCTTTTTAATACTGTATGTATTTGGTGGGCATTGAGTCTCTAAACGTCCTTTAATAATTGACGACTTGAATGGACAATTTCCTTACTCAAGATTCTCTTGTGACACTAATACCCCTCTGGCACGGCTTATTTATTACCATAGCCACTGATCACCGGCTTTGATGGGAGCGTGCTCCTGACCAACAGGCCTCAGCAGTCAGCAGAGGGGTTATTACATAACTGGAGCATAGAGACTGACCAGTCCTGAAGTTTTTTTTCTCTAAAAAGTTTGAAGACTCATCACATAACAAATACACACAATATTAACAAAAGAAAAAAATGCTAGTGAGGGAAAGGCTACAAAAATTGTTTTTGTGACCTTTGCTAATTTCCTGGCTCTGTTACTAAAGCTAGGTACACACTTCCAATAGTTATTGTTGAAAACGAACAAACGAAAATCGTTCACAAAAAATGACGACGAACGAGGATTGTCTTTGGAAATAAATGACCGTCACGGTGGATCTGATTGGCCGAATATCGCTCACTATCTATCGTGTGAGCAGTCATTCAGTGATCCTGCATGTTTCTGCATTACACTTTCTCCTTTACATGTCACTCCCTGCATCGTTCAAACGATTGTATCTAGCGTGAGTACCATATTGGTGGATTATATTTGAACGATCATATCGTTACAGTATGTACAGAATTGTGCACAATACAATTGTTCAAATACCGTATAATTGTGCATAATCGTTGATTGGTCGTAATCGTTCGTTTTCTAATGATAATTATTGGAAGTGTGTACTTAGCTTTATTCTCCTGCTTCCATTTATCCTGATTGCTGCCCCAGAACTATTATGGATGGTATCAGATCAGCACAACAGTAGTGGAATATTTTAGCACAGATTTGCCCTAAAAACGTTCTTGCTCTCTGAATTATTTTAAAAAATATAACTTCTGTTATATGGTTTTCTTCTGTATTCCAGCTAAAACACCTGACTGGGAGCACTGCTAATGTCTACCTGGAATACATAGAACGTAATGTCCCAGAAGGTGTTGCTTTGGAAATCACAAAAGTAAGTATTGATGCTTGAGTGAACAAGACTGTCAGGATCTGTAGAAATGCACTAAATGTTTGTATTGTTTTCACCCACAGACTAAGATTGAGAAGTTACCAGACCATCTGCAAAGTCCAATATGGGACACTGTAAATGCTGATGAACAGAAAGAGCAGTCCTGATTTTGTAAAGCTTTATTTACATTGTCATAATAAATTTGTCTTTTCACACTTTTCCTGGCGTTGTATTTTTCTGTTTGTGAGGTTCATTGTAAACTAGGACTGGCTGTGCGGTGACTTCAGTCTTATTGTCTATGGCTGTTCTAACTGACCGATAGCAGCAACTTTTGCTGATTGCCACACAATTGTAGATTTTTTTTTTTCCCCATCCAATGGAAGATCGAAGTTCTACTCTATAGACCAACCCTAGTGCAGCATCCCAAGCCATGTATTTTGCAGCCAAGACTACCTATGGTTTCCTACATCTATGGAATACTTTCCCTACATCCCTTAGAGCCCACTCTTTGGCACCAACATTAGGGACCGTTTACTATAATTTTGTAAAGTAGGTGAAGCTGTGTTCAGTTGGAATACGCAGTTGTGAAATTCTGATTGTTTCCACACCCCAAATGCTTGTGCTTTAGAACACATGGCATTGATTTATAAAGCAAATGCTATTTCATTAGCAAAGTGAATGGTCACTGAACTTAGTAAATAGTGCAAAGCGGTGTTTTTTGTTTTTTTTTTAATCTTCCATTTGTAATGACAATATAGTTCCAATATATGAACTAAATCACTACTTCCTTTTAAAGTGTATCAATTCTCTAAAATCTCAAGTAATAGTGTAATAAAGCAGCATTGAATAAAGTCTACCAGAGCAGAAAGGGGAATGGTGGACAGCTTTATAGATGTGTTAAAAGATCTTTCTAATATTTGTTTGGCTCCTGTGGAGAAAACTAAAATGAAAAAATGTTCCTCCCCCCCGACAGCTAGTAAAGTGTGTATTATTTAAATGAATGCCAAGTATTCACTTGTGTTTCCCGGTAATTTTTTTTAAGCCAGGTTTGTGTGCTTCAGGATAGCATATGCATTAGAAATGGTTTATTGCAGTGAACATTTTTAATCATTAAAATGTAAAGCCTTGGAAATGTTCTATCAGGTTCAGGTCTCACTTCAGTTGGAACCAACTGCACTAAATCTAAGCTAGGGGTTGCTATTGGTATTATCTACCCAAATGTATGACAAAGTCCCCCCAAAAAAAACTGTGACTACAATAAAGCACACTAAAAGCCATTCTTATATGCTTAAGTTATTCCAGGTAATGGCAGCCTACAGACAACCATTATCACCTTTTGCAAAGCTTATTGGAATCCTGTAATGAAATAAATCTGGATGATGCCATTGCTAATAAGAGATACAATACGGCAATACAGCTTTTGAATTTGTCTCAGCACAGGTTTCCGTTAACACAGAGGGGGAAGAATTGCAAATTAGAGGCAAACATTGAGAGATGACAGCATATCTCTGAACATGGAGTCTTACCTGATAGCCGAGATGATGAGCACACAGATTAAAAGAAAACAAATTAGTCACTCTCACCTTAAAAAAAAGTCTGTGGCAAAGTTCTTCAATGGTCTGCATACCATCTTCAATGTGCTTCAAAGGGTGACAATAATAGCAACAACAGCATCATTTTTTTCACAGGTTGACAGGGTACTAACATAAAGGATTGATAACTTGCACAGCAGAGTAAGGACATGACAGAAGCTAATGCAGCCTATTGGGACTTAATTGCAGATTAGAGTATACCCTCTGCCCACACAACAGAGGCAGCCAGGCATGATAATGCCCCCCCCTTTCACTTCTCCAGAAACATGACTGAGACATTTTAGCTGGGTATTCTATAAAAGTGGCTTTACAATGCATTTTATCATTAGGACAGTGTGAACAATCTGGGTTTGTGTTACACCACCGCCATTAACACATCTGGCCGCTCTTCATTCTGTGCATGGCCCTATTAAGTTCTGTTTGTAGCTGTGCTCATGGTGGGCACCAGTGCACAAGCACAGGATAAAGACAAGACAGCAAAGACCATGATGGTCTTAAGACTGTTGGAACCTGACTACCCGCACTCAAGGAGTCGGAGCTTTATATAAGAACAGCCATAAGTAATGCACAGATATGCATGGTTCTGTGCTCTATTATATTTCATAGTCTTTTAAATATGTACTTATTTACCCAATTGGTTTACATTTATTGCACTACAATCATCCAGCTTGCAAAAAAATTCAGCTACATAAGTTTTTGGGTCTGCAAGATTTGCATGAAAATCACATCACAACCATCACGTCTTATCTGCTTACAAAATAAGCAAATATCTCTACCCCCCACATAAAGCTACAAATAAAACTAAACAAGGTCTTCAAAACTATCAAAGAATATCAATCACCAATTGGAGGAAAGGGAACAAAAGTGTACATTGTAATTAAGCAGGTTTTCTTTGTTTAGATTTCTTTATCTTAGTTACTGATAGAAAGGAGCATTAAATCTTTTGTTAGGTTGGTTCTGCTGTGAGGGGGAATACCATAAACTGAACTTTGTTTCCTCACACTAAAGTGTTTTCATTATAGGTTCCCTTGAAGAATCAACCAGACAGTGACAATGCCACTATTCAGCATTCTCTAATAAAGTGTATGGTGAACAAACTTTCAAGTGTGTTCCATTTGGAGAACAACACTTATCTATCATTCTATCAAAAAATGGTGCTTGCTCCTTTACATCATTTTTTTCTGATAGCACACTATCAAAAAAGGAGAAATCATTTTAAATGCATACCTACAAAATACCATGAGGGAATTGACAGGCAGGATTTTTACAGCACAAGAGATATGTCTTTCAGCAACAGATGCTTTACCTGCCTGCTCACAATGTCTTAAAAATGTACAACGGGCTGCACATACACGCTCACTGTGACATGGTGCCAGGATAGATTAAATTCTGCATGCACAAGAGTTATGCCATTATGAGCTGGTTAAACATGACGTCCAAATGAAAATGAAAGAGGGAGCTTTCAGAGACCATTACACTTAAGGCTTTTTAAACTGGACTACAGGTATATAAACAAATTTGATGCAAAACGTACAATGTAGAATTTCTTTAAATTAAAATTAGTTTATTTATAATCAAAACAAATACCACTTTTATAAAATACCCCAGAGTACTACACTGAACAATGGAATGGGTTTTGTTGGCTTTCTGCTGCCTGCTACTTTACTAGCACTTTTGGACCTTAGTCATATCACAGGATGCAAGTGAATAGCCAGGCTGCATTCTCATGGCAGTGTAAATCTGACCACAAAAAGTCTGCCTCCGTTTTGTGTGGACTGCGGGGCCACTTTAAGTTAAGGCCTGTAGCCACTGAGAGCCAGTTTCCATAGAGATCAGCAATATGCTACTGAATTATTTCTTCCTTACAGAATAGAAATATATTACCAGTTTACATGTAAATGAATGTGTATTGATGATTACTTAAAGTTATCCTTTGATTTTCTATTAGCGGTGTATTGGTAGAAGTTTGCAACACAAAAATCTCTGACACACCTTGCATCAGTAAAATGCTTAAAAAATTAACTTGCTTGTTAAAAAAAAAATAAAAACTAAAACACGAGTCCAAATAGTTTTACATTTGTATTAGGGTAAAAAAAAAGAAAATAAAGGTATTAAACATGAAAGTAATACTGTTTTCGGCAGGAGTATACATTAGTGTTACAATGTAAACATTACTTGTTAACTGCAGAGCTAAAGAAATGTAACAGTTTGTAAAAATCTGAAAAAGACATCAGTCTTCTATGCGTGTGAACTGCGTATTTCTGTTTATCTTTCTTTTATAATGTTATTATTCTTACTGATCTGCGAACTGTTTATTGGCTTTGGTGATTTAATAACAAAGCCAGACTAAATGGCCTTAGCGTTACGTATAAAGTAGCGCTTCCTTCATACCAATGTACATTTTACAATTTAACAGTACTGCTAAAATAAATTACATTAAAAAAAAACAATACAATTTAACATGTTTCAGTTTGTTTTTGCTCACATTATAAAAAAACACTACTAGAGGCAGTATACAGTTTTGGGTTAAAAAAAAATGAAATAGTTTTACAAGGACACAAATAAATCTGTGTGAATGATTTTAAGTTTAGCAACAAATTTTCACTCTTCCAAAAGCTTGGAAGTAATGCAAATAAATAATACATGCGCATGACAGATTCACTGTAGTGTTACAGGTTACAGTTACACTAGCCTATAAATCCCAACAGTCAAATTAGGTCAAGCTTTGTATACATTAGAAAGAGTATTTTTGTTCTATTCCTAAAAACTGCTCACAACATTCCAGATAGTGTTCACATAGCTTAGCGTTCACATTTACTATTACATTAAAAAATCTATATGACAAGTGTAGCTTGTAGGAGTGCTGAATACACAAATAAAAACACTGATAGCAACCGTTAAAAAAAAAGTTGCAAAAAAGTCCAATATTAAATTAGAATTACATTAAATGCTTGACCCATCTTGTGAGTTCTTTTCCCGTTGTGCAGCAAACGTCCACACTTAATTATGAAATACATGTCTGGTGAATTGTCCAAAGAAATACTGTCTGTCTTATATAATGCCTTTTGGCCTTTTTTTTTTTTTTTTTGTATGCCATTTAACATGTAAGGGTTGTTGGAAAATAAAAATGTTCCTTTTCGAAACTCAACTAAAAATGTTTGTTTGGCAATAAAAAGACAAAAGCAAAAATCTGTCTCGCCCTCCGGTCAGTTAAAATCTGTAAAGGATTCTAAACAGTGTGTCTCTTTAAAAGCGTCTGCCACCTGGCGGGACGGGCCATCTCTGGCCCCGGCCAGGTGGCGGAGGATGTGCTGCAGCACCGCGTCCATTGGGAAAGCTGTGTGGGGGATAAAATCACAAGTGTTTGCTATATAGGAAACTGGATTTAAATAGTTATAGAGATAAAAAAACACAAATTCAAATGTGTACTTAATAGGTATTTTTAGATATATTTTATCAAAAATAGCATGCAAGAATATTATTGCATCTATATAGTTGGCTAAAGCTGTGCATTTAAAAAACTAAAGGTAAATAGATCTATAAATGGGTAATAGTATAGGAAATATAAATTAAATAGGAGAAAGGGAGGAAGTAGTGGTCTTACCCTCTTGGTGGGGTGAAGTTTCCTCTTGGAGGTGGTGGCATCATACCCCGACCGCGTGGCGGTGGTCGCATTCCTCTAAATCCCATTAGCCCTGGTGGTGGGGGGGGTGGAGGTGGCCCACGCCTATACAAAAACAATAAAGCAAAGAGTTTAAAAAAGGGTTAACAAAATAATAGAAAGTGCTGAAAGAAGGAAATGGACTCTGAGGACCTTAATGAGTGGAAAGGAGGAGGAGGAGGAAGTGGAGGTGGCGGTGAAGGTGGAAAGGGTTCTCCCATGTCTCTTGGAGGAAGTGGTGGTGGTGGCGGTGGCATAAATCCTGGAGGCCGTCCCCTGATTCCACCACGACCTCTGGGGTCCATATACGGATGCATCCGTCCCATGCCACGTCTGAAAGTAGAAGAAATATATCATAATGGTTGACATACAATTTGAGGCATTTAGCATTGTCTATTTACATTTAAATCTGCAGCACACCTCGGTTGGCCTAATTTCCAAACACAGCACAAAGTGTTCAGTTGCTCAAATACTGTTAAAAGTACCCATTGTATGAGTGCACTACCCCCTTAAAGTCTGCGAGGTCCAGCAACCTGTTCAGGTAAGTTGCCCTGGAAATGAGTCATATAATTACTAATATATACTAACAAAGTAACTTAGTTAGGATTACCTCATTGGTACAATCCCATTCATTGGTTTATCTTGCAGCTTCCCTCGACCAAGAGGCATCTGTCCCTTCATCCCACGATTACCTCTTCCAAAGTTGCCTCTGCCACGATTTCCTCTTCCCCTGTAAAAAAATAACAAGTTTCTTAAGAATAACTAGAAAGTCACTTTCTTTTCTAAACAGCTAAAAATAATCTAAATCCAATCCCAGTCACTCCAATATATATCTTAAAATGGACCTAATTTGAAAAAGCAAAAAAACTAAAACACCAGGAGGTAGTACAATTTGACAAAAGAGACTTTCGAAAAACTGGCTCCTCGTGGCTTTTTGTTTCAGCTCTAAATTGTACGGCACAAGCGCCATGTAGTTTAAAGCTCAGCACACAAAGCCAGACATTGGGGACGATGGATCTAAAGTGCACGCACAGGGGCTATGATTGAAAAGATTCACTGTCTCCATAGACGTTTGCAAAGGAGTCGGCGGTGAAGATGGCAGCTCCCTAGGATGCTGGGTGACTGCGCGCAGGCAAGTATGCTGAGAATACGGATTATGGCAGAAGCTCATCATCCACCAATGAGTTTAGTTCTGCTCTAATTTAAGATATTGAAGCTAGGATCTTAAGGTGCAATGTCTACAGCTGGCTGTAATACATACATACTTACATAATATTAAACAGGAAAAATCTACAGTATAGTACAGAAAAGGCAATATTTTACATCCAGCTGTTCCTAAGAGGCATTTTAAATTGAATATTGCTGTATTTCAGACTACATCAATAAACATAAAAGCCAAGTCCGGAAATCCCAGGAGTCTGGCAGCCAATACATCTAAATAAATACAGTGGGTGTGCTTTTATAACCTTTTTTTGCTGTTAGTGGAAGAATATTGACAGCTTTTACGTACCCCCTCCTACTGATCAGTCTAAAAGATACCCATAGGGCTACATACATATTTTCACTCCATTCTTTCATATAACAGAACAAAATATGTACAAGCTAGCTACCCCCATAAAAAGACATCCAGTGCAGTCATCTAGATAAAAGCTGGACTCAACTGTCTTTCTCCAGGCTGAATGTGCTCAAAGTATGAGCTAGAACAGCGGTCGTGCACCGGCCAGGGCTGCGGACCATGTCCCCTGTATGGATCGCAGGCTCAGGGCACTGGGGGAGATGCGAGCAAGGCTGTGTCTGGACCTGCGATGGGAGAGTGGGCAGGTTCTGGCATCATGGCGTCACTCTGGAGGAAGTTTCTTCCCCTTTGAGGGACACACGGCTGCCTGCGCATGTGCAGTCGGGAGTCCATAAAATTAGTGATTCATGAAATCCAAAAGGTAGTCGACCCCTGAGCTAGAACAATGGGATATGCTCTTTAGAGGTCAACCTAATGATACATTTCTTCTGGTACAGATTGATTGAAAACACATCTTGACACATTTATGAAATGTTTGGATTAACAACTGGTAAAGCCTAGTTTCCATTTACACACCAGCACCTGGGGCATGTTTTTTGAAGCCACTAAAATGTCTTCCCACAGCTTTCTATTAAAAGCAACTATACAGTCTCTGCATTTAATTTAGCTGTATCGACACAGCATTTTCAACACAGACTGCTACATTACCCTGTGTTGAAGACATGTTTTCATGTATTCTAAAATTCAAGCATAAACAGTGTTTCTGTACAGCAGGTTTGCATAGGAGTAATTATTAAAAGCTTCAGCACTCAGAATACTTTTATTCAGAAAGACAACATGACACTGCCCACCTTTCTGTTACAAGCATGGGACAAGAAGTCAGACATAAAGCAAAGTAAGTTGGTCACCCCTGCTAGTGCTTTGTTGTACCCAGACTGATAAGGAGGTCTGAGCAGAGAAGCTTGAGCTCAGGACATCCTTGTCATCCTGTTTTAGTAATAATAATAACCAGAGGACCATTATGTCAGTTGCCATGGTGACTGGGATTACTCTATCCTGATCTATGGACACCTTTATCTTGATCAAGCTACTGAATTTGTATGGTAATACACATGAAGAACAAGCACACAAAAAGTAATTAAAGGCTTACTGCCAATGTGATCCCCATATAAGAATAAATACCAACCAATGGCTTTCTTAAAGGACAGTTATCAAATTAGGACTAAAGAAAAAATGATCTCACAGGTAATAAGGCTGTGCTTGAGAAATCATTTCTTTCCTGCAATTCTTTTGGACAAGAAGCCCTTCTTATCATTAGTCATGGATTTAGACACCACAAAAAATGATAGCAGTAGTTGACAAGCAATGCAACACAGCACCCATCAGGGGACACACTATCCACCATACCCCAAAGCGTCAGAAAGTATCACTAAAGAGTTGATTAGCTGTCCATTGCTAGTACAAATCCACTTTATTAGGCCCGCTCTTTAAATGTTTTTTACAAACATCACGGTCACGTTAAGCAGTAAATGCAATACCTAGGTTTTCGGGGCTCTAAAGCTTCGGCATGGTCTGCTGGCATCTTCTGATTAGCTCCTGAGAAAAAACAGAGAAATGTTAATAAATAATTCAAAAGCTTTGGCAAAGAACATTTTTTTGCACCAACAATAAGTTGCCTAAGTACCAAAATATTGGTCATTCTTCCAATCACAATCTACCTGGATGAAAGTGGATACACCCATATCACAAAATATCCTCATCTAAAGTTATTGGGGATTGGACAAGACAAAGCAGAAGATGGTCAGAGGAAAGGGAGGCAGCCTTTATGGTTGTTGAAAGGCGGTATGGTCAATGAAAGCATAACAGAAATTGATCAAGGTTGAAGATCGGTTCGCAGTGGTAGTTAATTGTAGTAGGGGGTGGGGGAAAAGCAAAGGGGAACAGATGAGGCTATTGTTGCATTGATGGTGTGTCGGGGGGTCAAGCCCTGAAAGGCAACTTATGTGCTTTCCTGTTACCAAGGCTGGCATTATATTCCCCCAATTTTGAAACTAGAACATACCATCTGGTTATGCCATACCAAAGGACTGAAGCTCACATGTGCAATGAGCAGCTGGTCAGGGTGTAGACTAACATGTGCTGTGAGCAGCTGATTGAGAGCCATCACTGAGATTCAGGCAACAGGATGCACCCTCATATTGGAGAAGAATCTTCCAGTGACAAATAGAAGTAAAAATGTGTTCAATACCACACAGAAATTAATATTTTCTGACTGTTCCAGTTAACTGGTCTTTTTAAAGAGCTGTAATTTGATATTATGTATTCTTACCATTGTCACAAACTGACATTTACTGTCTTGATTTGCAAACTTACTGCTTAAGTTTTTTGCTTATTTTTGTTTTGTGGTCCATCATTGATGCCCACATATTTCACCTGTACAATATTTACATAATGAAACCTAATTATCAGGGAATTGTTGTGCTTACAGCTAATGTGATAGATCAGCATTAACTGCAGGCAAAAAACAACAATACCAGAATGCATTGACTGACAAACTGTCCCAGCACTTTCATCATGCTTTGCGCTGTCAAGCAGTTGGATCCTGGCATATTATGCCCTAGGATGCCCTTGGGCTTTTTCAAATGGTCAATTATTTTGAACAAAGAAAATGACAGACATCTGGGCCACATAATTACATCAGCCATGAAACAACTTGAACTTTTACATATATAATTATAATAATAATAATAATAATAATAATAATAATAATAAAGAATAAATAGTTGAAAGTGGCGCTGCCCTTAGCAATGGTATTCCAGCTGCTGTATAAAATACAAACAGCCCTCCCTATCATCCTCCACACAAGTTTTTAAACATCTCTATGTTATATATGCACTGGCATAGACAGAATAGGCATCACAGCCAGACAACTAGCATTTTCAGAAGGAAAGCTGAGCATTGACAGTTTCCATATTTCTTCAAATTCTGACAGATTATTTTTTATGGAAAAGCTACTTTGCCCAAACTTCCCTAATAGCCACAGGCAGCCTCAGGCCTAGTTCACACGGATGGTTTTCAAGCAGTTTTAAAAACAGGTCTCGAGTTTCACTGCTTGGAAAATGTCAAGGAAAATCCAGGACCTCCCATTATCATTGAAACATTTAGGTGTGCTTGGAGAGTCTTTTTTGCAGGGATTTATCAAGCAAAGCTGTTCCTTAGAAAGTTTCGGTTGGCACCAAGACATTCATTGCAACCTTATATGGTTGGTGATCTGACTATCCACTTACATAGAATTGAACAGAAATGCTATCCAATGCTTGTTATGCATTTTAAAGCGTTTGTAGCAAATGTACAAATTACATGCTTCTGCTACATTATTCAGTTCCTTCACCTGTTAACTCCTGTAAAATCCACCTGTAGAATCTTCTGGGCTCCTTGGCGGCAGCTGAATGCCCTGTAAGCAGTAACGTCACCACTCCTCAACTATGAGTGAGCCCTTAGTTACTGCTGTTAAAATAAATTCTGGCAGACAAAGGTTTTATGTATCTGAAACAGAAAACATCTGTTGTGAATGCCAAAACTGTACTCAAAGAATGTCTAAAGCCTCGTACAGGCGCTATATTTAGCATTTAGCTATATTTAGTGCAACGCTACCTAGCAATCCACTGTGTCAGGACAGAGCTCCTTAAAGTGCAAAACAATGCCTGCCATTCCTACATCTTGTACATTTCTATTGGTCACTGGTGGACCAATAAAAACGCATGGAAGTGGAAGTATCAGAGAACTCTTAACAGTAAATATAGTGACAAAGCGTTGTTTGTCAAAAAGGCTCAGTATTTAGCAATTACTTTAGAGTGCCTGTTCCTGCAGCAGTTATGGCCAATTAACTGGGTCTTCCTTGATTCTTTAAGGCCAATTAAACATTATCTATTACTGTAATGGATTTTTTGCAAATGAAATAATGAATACTTTTATGTCATTTGACATAACAAATGCTGCAGAGTTTAAATACCCTGATGGGATGCAGAATTGAAGAGTCGGACTGCTGTGGTTCATCACAACCCCATTACTCCAATCTACAGGGCTGTTGATTAGAACAGCGTGCAGGCAGGTAGGCAAACCACTGCATAATGCATTATCAAAGCCTTTCTCAAGCTTTTTAACCCTTGAAATATTGCTTAGGTCCTCAGGAAATTGAACCTTAATGGAATTGACTGCAATATTACAAAGTCAATTTCATTAAAGTTGAATTTGAGCCTTATTAGTTATTATTTTGCAGTCAGAATGCATATAAATATGTGCTGCAGCGGGAGGTACCCTGTTCTGGCAAACACTTCGGATATATGGGCTGCCTACGCAAATGATCTTCAGTGTCTTGCAAAAAAAAAAAAAAAAAACTGCTGAAAATCAGGTTACACACATCTAGATACATTGTATATCCCGATGATCACCTCTGTACAATGCAGTATTATATATAAGTCAGTCCCGGCAGTGATGCGGAGATTGTCTGATGGGATGACAGCAAACAGCAGGGAACCTGGCATTCAGTACTCTGGGAAGCATCTGATACAGATCTCTTCCATTGGAACCAAAGTCCCACTTTAGAAAATACAGGATCAGGTAGGTGGTTATTGCAGAAAGGCACAGGCGCTGTTCCTTCTGCAATAACTCAACTTACCTCCATGATAAAAATATTAATAATATTATTATTATTATTAAACAGTATTTATATAGCGCCAACATATTACGCAATGCTGTACAATAAATAGGGGTTGCAAATGACAGATGACTACACATAGTGACATGGGACACTGTCCCAAAGCTCTTAAAATCTAGCACAGTGATGTCTAACTCAGATACACAGTGGGCAAAAATTCAAAACTTAGACAAAAGTCGCGGGCCAAACTTGAAACTAAAATACCACCGCTACTACAATTCCCGCATCAAGAAAACAGTCCATTGCAGGGCTTAATGTTATGAGTGGCTGGAACTCCCTCTTCACTGAAATAGCATCGCTACCACAATTCCGTGCGTCTATAAAACAGTTCAATGCAGGGCCGTAGGTAGAGAGGCCACTGGTCTATAGATGCGAGTGATGCCAGAAATTGTAGTAGAGGCGCTATTTCTATGCAGCGGCGGGCCAGCTGCAATTCATATTTTGGATTCCTTTGGGGGCCAAAAAAAGGACATTGCGGGCCAGAGTTTGACACCCCTGATCTAGGAGGTGGGGGGGGGGGGGGGGGGTGCCCCCCCCGGGGGGGGGGGGGAGTATCACACGATAGGAGGGGAGATATGGAGTCATAGGAAGTAGTGACAGTTTCAAAATACAGAAGATGGGTAAGAGTACTCTTTTAAATGAGCAGAAAGTAGGAACAAGCCGAATAGGATGATGAAGACTTTTCCAGAGAATGTGAAAATGCTGAGCTGTGCATCATTAGCTATGGTTACCAGGGAAGCTCAGCAATCCCAGCTTCCCTTGTATCGGGGATTTTTGGACTCCTGCACAGAGTGATATCCTCCGGTACAGCCAATCAAAATGTCCAAAGATCGGCTCTAGGAAGAAGAAAGGTAGATGGCCCAATGATAGAACACGGATTGGTGAATTGTGTGGCTTCTGTGCAGCCCAGCAGGTTTTAAGTATTAAAGTGTTTTTAAGTATTAAAGTATTAATACTTTAAGTATTAAAATGGTTTTCCTATCCAACCTTTTTTTTTTTGCAGTGGGGACCAGTTAGACTTTTTTTTATTCTCACTCGGATTTATCCCCATCTTTGTCCCAGTGACCATGGTCACCAAGACTATGGAACCCAGAATTTAGGAGCAGGAGGGAACCGGGAATCATGCATTGGGGACATTTGTCAAAGAGAAATTTCTCTCATTTCTTCTATATTCGCCAGTGCTCAACCCAGAAATTATTTTAAGCTGGGTGGGAAGAAATTTTAGGCGGGTGGCAGCCCCTGTATTGTGACCCAACTCATCAGTAACTACCCAAAAACAGCCAGGTGGTTACTGAAAAGTGCCGGGTGGTGTGCCCAGTTAAAAGGGGCTGGGGGGAACACTGCTTGCGTCTCTAGAGTAGTAAATAAGGGGAAATTTCCCCAATAATACAAAGAGTAATTAATTTTATTATTATGAATATTATTTATAACTTAGAAGGGGTAATAACCAATCTCAAATTTACAAATTATTGCAAACACTATAAATCCATAATGGAAATTGAGGGATAATATCCTAGATTATATAAACGGAAGCAGCAGACCCCTCTCCTCAGAATCTGCCCCCCCCCCCGCCCCCCATATTTACATACACATAGCTATCATAATGACTGACAGCTGTCACAGAACCCTTCTAGATGAATGTGATCACAACAAGGCAGCCCAGGACACCCTGCAAATCCATGAAAGAATATTGAGGTTCATTCATAGATTGCAGGGGGGTCTGGGGATCGCTAGGCCAAGCTGAATGCAGAGAATTCGCAGCGAGGTCTCCCTGGAAACGATATCCATTCCAATGTGAAGCCCTGGGGCTGCCCAACAATGGCACTGTCACGTGACCAGGCGCCAAAAATCACGGCAACCAGAATTTTCATTCATAAATGGTCATATTCATCTAGAAGGGGGATTCTTGTTATCAAGATAGTAATCTTACCCTGATGTACCGTTTATAAAATAAACCCCAAGTCGCCGCTATCCGTTCTCTCAATCCAATGAGTGAAAATGGCGGAGCCTTCTCGTCAGGAAGACCGCCCGGTGACGTCACTAAGAATTTCTCAAAATCTATTGGATATGTTTAGGGGGCTGACCCTCCCGAAGGCTGATTGGTCGGGCAGGTCCTAGCACGGCAGGAGGTCAGACGGTGCGTGTACGAACAGTGGGCGGGGTAAACAGATCAGCGGGGCGCCATGTTTAAGAGATTCCGTACATTGTTTAAAGGGAAAGTAGCGTTTGAGATTTGAGTGATGACCTGACCTGACACCTGATCTGCTGCTTTAAAGTAACCTGTCACTTCAAGGTCAAAAGTAAAAAATCAACCACTTTGAAAAGAAGAGGCTTTATGTTCACATATGTTAAAATGCTGCATTAAAGCAGACCTAAACTTAATTTTTTTGAAAATTCTTTTATATAAAGTAAAAATTTTGGTTTTTTTAACTGCAACACCCCTTTTTTTAAAAAAATAATAAAAAGTGAAGCACCTCCCCTTTTTTGCCACAGCAATCAAGACTAAATAAGAACACAGAGGTGGGATACCTATGTCACGCATCCGCAGAGGCTCTTGGCTGCTCCTGCGCATGCTGATTTCGGGCATGTGCAGAAGGGACATTTTTCTTTCACTGGGAAAGAGATGCCGATCACATGCATGCGCATCCCTTTTACAGCACGCTACATCACCTGATCTCATGCCTACGCAGTGCAAGTTTGGGTGACGTACTAAGAAGAAGGCAGAAGATGTCAGAGCCTGGTGCTTGCTCCCCCTGAGGACCTCCAGCGAGATCTGTGAGGGATCTGTGGAATTTAAGGTGTGATTTTTTTTTTTTTTCAGTTAAGTTCTATTTTAAGTTTAATGTTTGTTTAATACCTCCCCCCCTGTGACAAGTGTGATTCCTTCCTCTGGATCGTAAGTCCGGTAGTGAAAAGTGAGATGGAAGAAACCACAGCATGCAGCGGGGGAGCACCTAATTCACACATTTAGAATGGTGGAATATATGCTCCAACCAGGGAGCAGCCTATCAAAAAAGCTGACACAGAAAGGTATAAATACAGTTTCTATTATGGGTAAATCTTCTTTCTGCTTTGACCTCGACCTGAAAGGTTTACATTAAAGGGAATTTTTTGCTTTATAGAAAAACTAGAGAAATAAATGCATTACTCAGCAAAACCCTTTAGGATCAAGCAGGTAAAGATTAGAACTTGATGTCTGTGATACTTGATACTGGGGAGATTTGCACTCTCTATGCATAGTGTCACCAAGTGATGAAATGTAAAATTGTTGAACTGTCCCCAAAACAAGACACGAAGGGAACTCTTCTTATAGGCAAATCTGTTCAGCAGATAACTGCATAGGAATGGACTTTGGGAAGTTGTATCTAACTTCCTGTTGCATCTCTGGAATAGAAAGTGAAGGGAAATTTCCTCAGTAGTAGACAGAAACCAAAACACCACCTGGCATGAATTTTAACCCTTCCATACTTTTTCGAAAACTAAAAAAAAACGTTTTGGCTTTTCATACAAATAAAAACAAGTCCAGCTGTCTGTCTATGATCTTTGCTCTTTTGAAGAACTTTGAAAGTTGACAAACTCTTAATCATCCCTTTTTAGATGCATTTTTAGATCTGCATGAAGTTTAGCTTTAACTGGCTAAGAGCTACAATGTATGATTGCTTTTGTAAAGATGGCATTACAAATATTTATGGATCTTGTGTGTTGCAGAGGTTTTTATCAAAGCATGTTGTCTCTTTTTAACATGCTGGCAAAGAGCATAAGACATTTGCCATTTTGCTTTTGTTGCATTTCTCTGCCTTCTGCTACAGATGGAAGCTAATTCACAGACAAAAGATGAACAGACAAAAAGAATAGGAACAGACAGGGGCTAAAAGAGCAGCCAGACAGAAGGTCATGGCAGGTGACAGACAGGCATAGGTAGCAAGAATCCAAATTCAATTCAAACAAGGTGCAAGGGTCCAAAGCAAAAAGAAACAGTCTTAAGTAGAGCAATTGGTCAGGATATTCATAGTAAAACTCTTTAAAACTAGTAGGTGCCATATCCATTTCCAGGGACAAGCTGACATGGCAGGCTAGCTGTAGCATGCCAATGGAACCATATAGAATACCTGCTCACACTGGCACAAGAAGTGAGCACAATCTCTCCACCAAGGAAAGAGGCGCCAATAGAAACCCTTTTTAAAAAATTAGGGAAGGAAAAATAAATAAGACTCTTCTGCAAAGACAATACTCATGATAAAAGATGCTGTTTAAAAAAGCAGAAAACTCCTTTCCAGTTTACATAATGTAAAGCTATATGGATTTATGTTTTTGGTTTATGGGAATACTGCAATATTTGTGTAATTCCTATTGGAAATGAAGACTGCAGAACAAACTTGGCAAAGGTACACCTAGGCTTTCACCTAAATAAAGTTAGATATAAGATGGATTATACACCAGATACCCATTTGTTATTATTACCTGCATCTTTGGGTGATAGCAAGCTCTGCCTCACCTAAACTACTCGCACTAAAGTCACAGTATTGACTTTCAAGTGACTTACCCTGGACTGAGAAATCAAAGAATAAAGCAACACAGTAAATAGATTCACTACTCCATATTGATGCTATCCTAAACTCAGGTTGTCTGTCCATCACTTTGCAAACGAAACGTACACAAAATAACCCACATACAGTACTACAAATGAAACACTTACATTTACCTTTACGTCAGCAGAGCCCTTAATCCCTCCACAACTGACTTCCATTTTGGTCCTGGATTCTTTCTTCTTCTGGTGCAGAGGAACCAGCTAGTTCTGCTATCTTCGTCCATGCAGGCACAAGATCGGGTGACACTGTTTGTAAAAAAAGCTGACATCAGAACCTTCATTCATAGTTACTGTTCCTCTGTATCTGAGCCCAAGAAACTTTACAATGTCTGTGATAAATGGAATGGCAAAATTTAGTATAGAGTCAAGTTCATGTCTGACCCTGGGTGGATTGGAGACTTCACCGTTTCATCTTGGGATGCCAGTTTTTTGTAGAAAGTGTGGGTCGTATTCACATACAGAAAGATCATGCACCTCAGAGTTTTCTCTCTGCAAAAGATGCAACAAAACTGGTCACGAAACTAAAAACTGTCCTATAAAAACAATGTGTAAACTGTGCAGAAAGTCTGCTCATCTGTTTTAAGGGTGTCCACATCAGAGTAAAAGGTCATGGGCGGATGTCGCCTACACTGCACCAGCGGCCAAAGATCTGCGGTCAGGGGGTGTGGGTGCTGTCGCTGCTCATATGGCGGAGGTAGCTGCACACCTTCAGGGTAACCCAGTGTCTGAAGCCTCTGCAGCACCATCTCAGTCAGAGCTGGTGGATGATGAGGAAGACATTGAAGACTTACCAAGCAGTCCAGAAGTTGTTCCAGATGGGGAAGCCAGACCAGTGGAGGAGTCTGCAGGGACATACCCCCCGACACCTGGACAAAGGAGGACCAGGCGTAAGTCTCGGTCCAGTTCATACGAGGTAGAAACCACAGTTAAGCGCAGCTGCAGTGAAAAGTCTGCTGCAGTTGGTGTATCGGCACATTTTGGTATCCGGGAACTTAATCAGGTCTCATTGCGGAGTTGACCGTACTGAGTTAACAGGTTCCACCATCTGCGGCAATTCCACCTTTGACCAGCTCAGACGAGGAAGCGTTCAGTCCAGCACCCAGTGTGTTCTACCACTCTGAAAATGGAGAAGTTTAAAATGTGTTCCCTGAATGTCAGGGGTCTGAAAAGCTCTGTACGGAGGGCAGCAATATTTAGCTGATTAAGTGACATTAACTGTCTAATTTTTTGTCTTTAGGAGTGCAAAATAGACCATCACCCAAATTATGAATAATCCTGTATTTACAGCCCTTCAGTATGGTCAGGGGACAATGGAAATTCAGCTACAAGTATTGGGATCCTTGCAAAGGGGAACAAAGTCACCTTTTCATCATTTATTGAGATAGTACCTGGGAGAGATATGATGGCCACAGAGAAATTTAGGGGGAAGGAACTCAGGGTTTTTAATATTTACTGCTCCCCGGAGAAAAATGAGCGAGCTGAATTGCTTAGCACCATACAGTTCTTCATTCCAGGTTCCTCCCCTGCAATTGTTTGAGGTGATTTTAACTACGTATTACCAGATGAAACGCGAATCAGCTGTAGCACAAGGAGGTACCATAAAACATCTGAAAAACATGATGGCTGATCTTGAGTTGCAGGAGGTCTGGAAAAAGTTATATCTGAATGATCCTGGTTATACATGGTCCAGCAATATAGGTAAGTCTTGCATTAATTTTTTTTATTTGCTACTGCTCTATCACTCCAAATTACTCTCCAAAACAAAATTTTCTCAGATCATAAGTGATTGTACTTTCACCTTAAATTATCAGTTACATCCAAGGGACCAGGGATCTGGAGGCTAAATACCACTCTTCTAGACGATCCTGGGATCAAAAAACAATACACATTAGCATACAAGTCATGCAAATTTCCCAACCTCAAGAGTTGCTGGGATAACATCAAAAAGAAACTAGCTCCTTCTTTATCCAGAAAGGAATATAGGAAGCAAAGAGGAAAGTAAAATGGTTCCAGAGGCTAAACACACAGCTCCAAACTTTCATTAGGTTTAGCAAAAATGTCATCCCAATGGAAGAGGAAATTAATCATTTAAAAAATGAAATAGCAGAGGCCATCACTGCTAAAGGGAGACAAAGTGGAAAAACTGGAAAAAAAACGAAGAATGCTCCAGGTTTTTCTTTAAAAAAGCAATGAGTTTAAAACAAAACATACAAAAAAATCAACGATAAGGTCACAATATCTGACATGTTAAAAAAGAGGCCCATGGTTTCTACTCGGAGTTCTTTAGGGAAAAGGAGATAGATCCAACCGTCACCAAGGAAGTGGTAGGTGCTTTGTAGCTTAAATTAGATTATGTTGACCAACAAGTCTTTTCTGAAAATCTGAGTGAAAAAGAACTATTTCATACCATCAAGAGCTTTACCAAAAACAAATGTCCAGGTTATGATGGTTTGCCAATTGAATTTTATCTGTCATTTTGGGATCGCCTGAAAAATGATTTGTGTCTGATTTTCCTGGAAGTTATGTCATCTAACAGGCTGGCTCCTGGCTAAGCAGCGTCATCACTCTGATCCCTAACAAAGGTGACCTATCAGACCTGGAGAACTGGCGTCCCATGACCTTGCTCAACGCAGATTATAAAATCTACTCCAAGATTCTGGTAAAAAGAGTCAAAGAAGCTGTTGATAAAGTTAGCCAGGGTGATCAGGTCTGTGGGATCCCTGGTAGAAATGCACATGATGGTCTAAATTTACTGAGAGATGTGCTATGGTACTCAAACGAGAGAAAGCAAAAATTGGCCTCTTTGTCCTTGGACTTCCAAAAAGCATCTGATAAAGTTTCACATATCTATCTGTGGAAAGTGTTGAAAAAAATGGGTTTTCCTGTTACACTAATTAACCAAATCAAATGTCTTTACAGTGGTGCTTCTAGAAAAGTCTTAGTCAATGGCTTCTTATCGGATGATGTTAAACTCAAGTCCGGAGTTAAACAAGGATGCCCTCTCTCTCCCTATACCAGGGGGTGGTCAGTCCGCCAAAATTTGCGCATACATGGACGATGTTACTGTCCTCTGTACCACAGAGGCTGCTCTCAACAGGGCAGTTCTAAACACTGACATTTTTTTACAGGCTCAGGATTCAAGCTAAAAATTACCAAGTGTAAATGTCTTTAACTTGGCAAATGGCAGCTTCAACATTTAAAAATTGCATCATCATGTCAAGCTATCAAAATTGAGTGTTTTTTGACCATCAAAACAACGGGCACCAAAGCTGGAGCATTGTCCAAGAAAAAAATAGGCCAAATTTTTTTTTCCTGGAAAGTCCATAACAACATTGGAAGGTAAAGTGCTGGTTGTAAAATCAATAATTCTGCCTCAGTTACAATACATAGGCCTTGTCTATCCACCATCGCTCTTATATATATTCAAATTTTTCTGGAGCTCAACTGAAAAAATTAAAAGGTCAGTTGTGCACAAAAGTAAGGCAAATGGGGGTAAAGACCTCCCAGATATTAGGATTTTTCTGTGGTCCAATTTTTCTCCCTCTGCTTTGAGTGCCTCCAAACAAAATCTAACAAATGGTCATATTTTCTCAAGTATGCAGCTGGTCATGTGTTTAGGAGGAGAGGATGGTACCAACCACCCCAAACAGTTCCAACACTCATCATTCCTCTGTACAAAATTTTAGAAAAAATGTATCCGTATCCTGGAACCTACACAACCTGGACCAAAACACCCCATTGGATGCAAACAAAATTAGGACAATCATCAAAACAGAGGAGGAAATTGCACTTATATACCTACTTTTACTACAGGAAGGTGAGCACAAATCTGGAAAAACTTGGACGAAAAATTTCTATCAAACAAATTAAAAGATATTGCTTGGTAGGGTGTCCATGAGTGCCTGCCCCCGCTTCACCTGTATGTCCCCGGTCTGGATGTATGGTTGTTGAATCAACCCTATATCTCTTTTGGAATTGCCCGTATGCAAAGGCTGTGTGGTGGTCAGCAGGGCCTTTGCTGAAATTTTTAACAGGCCTTCAAACATTTGACCAAGAGGTTGTTATGTACGGTCCTCCTTTTTCTTTCTCAGTTAAGAAGAAAAAGCTACTTTTGGTTTCTATAAATTGCCTGAAATTTGCTTTATGGAAAACAAGAAACATTTTCTTGTACAAAGATGATTTCATAAATGAAAATGGACTTTTGTTTTACCTTTTACAAACGGACTCCATACTTTGCTTTTAGGAATGGACTTTATTTTCTTTTTTTTCTGCTAGGCCATGATTGTGCGAGGCCATGTCCTGAAACACCATTATTATTTTCACAGCCTAAGGAATCCAAGAGAGCACCATGGCAGTAAAATTGTACAAGCGGGATGATTTGAAAGGAAGGGCAAACAATGAAGGACGGGTTGGCTTGGGGAATACATCAGAAAAATTATCGTACATGGCACAGACCTGCAAACATTTCACCATATATATGTGCACTGAAGCAGATCATTATTGTACATAAGTAAACAATTACACTGTGCCTGAACCTCCTCAAGAAGTGCTTGAAACTGTTGAAAATTCAAAGCACAAGCCATTCACCATTTGTAACATTGTAATGAATTGTAATTCACCATTTTTGTAACATCTTTGAGGACATAGTCAATCTTTTGTTGTTTTCCCTGGCACAAAGAGCTTCTTGATGTGTAATACAATGGAACTGAATGATTTGATGTTTTCTTTAACAAAGAACTGTATGAAACCAGATGTTGCCCCCACCAAACGAGGTGCCCCATCACTAGTAATTTAAATTTTTTTCTGGTTTTATGTCTTGTGACAAAAAAGCCTCCATCACAGCATTGTAGATATCTATCCCTATTTAATATATTATTATTGCGCTATGTAAATCCTGTTTATTAATATTAATAATAATCATCTATTACTTGTGTACTTTCAGGTATAGACACCACCAGCTCTTCTCTCATGATGTCACCAACAGAATAACGCAAAAATACTGCTAGCCTTGCATGATTATTTATATGTGCGCTTTCATCCAAGCACATGGAGCTGCTGACTAACATCACTTGCCATCTGCTGGACTTGATCTAACAGTATTTCTTCTAGGTGGCATTTCGGACATGGGTTGAATAAATTTATCCTTGTTCGGGAAATCATGAAAAAGGTAATTACTCCCAGACAACATGGCCGTTTTGAGAATATCCCCATCAGAGAGGGGTTTACCATGTTTTGCTATGCACAGTGAAATTTGAAAACTGGCAGCTGTCAGATGATTTTTTTCTAGATAGATTGTTGCAAAAACTAAGATACTGAGAATGATATTTCCTCAATTTCCTCTTTTCTTTCACCAAGTTTGACTACACTTTTGTGGTTGGTGTCAAAGTGCCGTCTGACACTTGATGTGCGACACACAAATCTTTCATTCCACAGAATACATAACTCTTTCACATTGCTTTCAATCAATCTAAATGACTGTCCAGGCCTCTTGGAATGATCTTCCACTATCTGTTTTTGCTTTTTTTGCTGTGATTTGATGTAATTTTTGAGTGTTCAAGATTTAAAGCACCCAATACAAATCTATTAATATACCAAAAATAGCTAACACTATTAGTTAACACTAAAGCAATGGATATTCCCTGAATTAACAATCTATGACAGTGATTCTCAGCTAGGGTTTTGAATTTGCTGACCACCAGCACAAAGGGCAATGTTCCACTGACCACCTGCTTTTGGCCTGCTTTGAAAAAGGCATCTGAGTGCATTTTCCACCTCCGCTATAAAAATGTTGAGGAATTTGCATAAATAAGATGAAGTGGAGGAGTAGCGCACATTTCCCATACACAGGGGGCGTGCAGACCTCGATCATCAATACTAGCTCCCATTTTTCCATTAGCAGGTGCCCAGGTTGGTTCCTATAGACTGCAGCCTATACAAAGTTCCCCCTGACAATCCCAGTACAATGAGTGCCATGTCTGTCCTGTCCTCTCATATAGCATACACAGGCCACAGAGAGCTGAACACTGAACAACAACCTATCCTTGTACACCGAACATTACACGGGTCATGTGATATCAGTTAAACACAACCTGCTGCTATGCAATGACATTGTAACCTTAAGTGTACTGGATGCACAAAACAGATGTCAATAAGTGTGGATGTCATTCATGCAATGTACAGCAATCGCTCTCTATGACAGAACCAATCCATAACCCATCACTCTCAAGAGGGGAAAAAAGTGATAATAACACCCCCCCCCCCAAGCTAAGCTTTTATGTGTCTCATATCATGCTTTAACACAGGGTTTGTGAGGTGCCCATGGGACAAAGAAGGAACCCAAAGTAAGTCATCCATTGGGGGGGGGGGGGGGATACTTTAGCTGCCTCGAAAGAGATACAATGCAGAGTATTCACCGCAGAATAATATACTGATAGGTGGCGCAAGTTGGGTTGCCACATAATATTTAGAAATATGGGGAACCAAAAGCCACTACTTATTTGATCTGAAGTAAGGTTTATTTGGGTATACATGGTCTCACCTTATCCCAGACAAACTGGAGAATTAGCTTCTTTACTACCCCAGGATAATGGGAAAGAATGGAGATGGGGAGCAGACGAAAGGTGTAGAGAAACTTATACCTGGGTGGTTATGGACAGCTAGATCAAAAGGTTTGGTGGATAGTGCAAACAGCTATGGAAATAGGGGGCACCCCTGTCTAGTCCCCTAAAAGATATCATAGAGGAATGGAACCTTAAATATTGAATAAAGGCCTTTTTAATGTCCAGAGCAAGCAAAAAAGGCCAGACTGACACAAGTTTTAGCTAAATGTAAAAGATAGATTAATCTTTGAACACTGTCTGGAGATTAGACCTATAAGTCCATTCATACCTTTGGTATACCGGAAAGCCAGAAATGTAGCCATCCAGGTTCAGAAGGGAAATCAGTCTATAGTTAGACCAAGAAGTGGTATCAGCATTTGGTTTAGGAAGCATAAAAATTGCTGCAGTAAGAGTATCTCATTCCATTATACCACCTTAGAGCACTTGAATAAAGAATTTGGTCAAATGGGGGGCTAAGGTATCTATAAATATCAAGTAATAGTGGGCTGGACCTGGATGGTTCTGGGGCTTAAGGCACTTCACAGCCACTATAGTTTCAGTCATGTTAACCAGAGCCTCAAGTGTTATGGAAAAAGTATCTGTAAAAGGATAGTTGTGGTAAATTATTAGAAGAGAAAAAGATCTTGGACAAATCAAACATGCCTGGATCACTTTAGAGTTGAGCTAAAAGTTTGCGAAATTCATCCAGCACAGCTAGGGGGATGCTAGTCATTTTATTAGGGCCCAGTTAAAGCATTAAAGGGTGAAAAGCAGGGTTGGGGTTCCACAATCTATGAGCCAAAAGGGAGTCTGGCTTATTGCCTTTCACATAGTATTTATGCTTGGTCCACCTTAGTTGTTTCTCAGTTTGATGGGACAAACAAAGATTTAATTGAAACCGTTTACTTTCCAAATGTTTCTTATGCTCTGAAGTCAGGTCAGATTTGTACTAGTCTGATAAATTAGCATATTCCACTTCCAATTTGAAAAGCAAATTGGTTCCATTTTTCTCACACCGAGAAGCCAGGTGTATGAGCCTGCCCCAGATAACTGCCTTTTGCCCATTCCACAAAGTACTCCTTAAGTGAAGAATGCTCCTGTTGCACAATCCCCGGGTCACTCAAAAGGGAAGCGTTTAAAGACGAGTTTGAAAAGGGGGGCTTTTGGTAGAGAGAAGAAAACAAGTTAATGACTGCGTCATGGTCAGACCAAGGTATGAACACTATCTTGAAGGATGACACCACTGGACACAAAAATGTGATCTATTCTTGAAAACGATGCAGGTGGAAAAAGTGTGTATAATCTCTTTTAGTGGAGTGAAGTTCTCTCCAGCAATCAATCAAGGAGTTCTGGGTGAACAGATTGCGTAGGGGACACCTGGATACTATGGGGGTTAAGACAACTGTATTGCCAGAGCTCTCTTATCCAAGGCACGTATCAAGGTCATTTTGGTATCGCCACATAATATAAAAGTACCTTCCATGTGTGCTAGCCATGTGCATCAATTGGGTAAAAAACTGCAACTTATTAGTATTATGGGCATAGCAAGAGACTACATAGTTATCAGAGCATTGTTAATGTGGCCTGACAGGAGCAAGAACCTGTCATCAGGGTCCACAATTGTAAGCTTGTGCTTAAAGGGGACTGAGCTTTTGAACGTAATAAATACACCTTTCATTTTAGAAGCAGCATTAGCTATATATACTGTAGAGTAATGACAACGCAAGTATTTCAGAAATGATAATTTGGAAAAAAAGCATCTCCTGAAAGCAAAACCCTTGAAGAACTTGGTGCCCTTGCACATTAAGTGAAAGAACTTTCACACCCATTACCTACTGGGTAGAATACAGATCTCATAAAAAAAGGGTAGTAGGGGAAATAACACAACATACCAAATAACATAACATGCAAACATACAATCAGCAATTTAAAGTTTGCAACACAGCATATAACAAAAAAGACAATCAGTTCAGCAGCCATTAGACTGTAGAGCTGATGGTTACAGGTAGGTGTCAGTGTCTACCAAACTCAGGGAAAAATGAAGTGGCAGAAAACCACATTTCAGCCATCACCAAAAAAGAATCTCCGTTTTCAGAAAATTATTATCACAACCTTATTGACACCTAGCGATTAGCTATTTCCAAGTAACAAAGCATTCTCCTGATGAGAATTTTCTAACTAGGCACTTATATAATAGGAAGAAGGGATATTGAGGGACAGTCAACTCAGGACACCCAATAAAAGGGAATGTGGGTCTTACAAATGCGACAAAACCAAAGAATGTAGGGAATAGAGAAAAATAACTTTTCATCCAGCAACTAAAAAACACTTTTGATAATATTGCAAAAAAGAGGAAAATGGGGCAAATCAGCCCTAGTGGGGTTAGAATCCCAACTAATCTTATCCAGGTTAACGGATAACCTTTTATCCTGAGCTTGAGATGAAAAGGGGTAACGTCCCTTTCCTGAAAGGTTGTCTGTTGGATCTGGTGGCTTTAGGCCCAGTAGTTGAAGAATACTTTTCTTCATCATCAAATCAGCAAATGTGGAGGCAGAATATGTTTTTTCTCTATAGATGTAAAGAATTTTAAAAGGCAATCCCCATCTGTATTAGATCTGTTTGACTTGCAGGACAGCCACGATAGGTAGTCATACCCTTGGAAAGATAGTGGTTCAGTTTCCCTTGTGGTTTGGAGGAGGGAGTTTGGTGCGGTAGTAGTGCAGTTTTACAATGATGTGCCTGGGGGAATCATAGATGTGACACATAGGACCCTCTGTGTATCCAGTTGAATTTCAACTGTTCCACTGGGATATTAGGAGAAAGTTCCTGAAATAGCGCCGTAACAGTAGACTGCATATCAGTACCAGATTCAGGGATGCTTCTAATGCATATATGAGTGTCTTGCTCGTTTGTGTGTTCCAACTGGTGGTGCTAAGATTGAA
The DNA here is from genome assembly GCF_032062135.1 of Pyxicephalus adspersus. Classification (NCBI taxonomy): domain Eukaryota; kingdom Metazoa; phylum Chordata; class Amphibia; order Anura; family Pyxicephalidae; genus Pyxicephalus; species Pyxicephalus adspersus. Next base: position 140,418,811 of record NC_092861.1, read on the forward strand.
TTTCAGCGTTTAAAGCATCTGTATCCTCCTCATGCTCCTTTTCCCTCAAACCCCCAAGAAGAGCAGCTTGATCAGAAACAGCAGGGCTGGAGACCTACACAGGCGACAGCACTGGAGAAGTATGGGAAGCAGACTGGAGATGGGCTACCTGTGTGGGCTCCATGTTGGCTGCAGCCCTGGATACAGCCACTTTGATGGAGGGTTTACCCGCGTCAACTTCTATATCAAGATCCAGTCATCCCTGGTGATTGGGTTGGCAGTCCTTGGTTTCACTGCATGTCTCTTGTTGTAATCCACAAGGTGCCTGAGCAGGATGTGGCCATCAGCTCCAGCAGCGCATAAGCACTCCTATACTGTACTTCTATACTTAATCAGGGACAGTGCAGGGAAGAGATTATGAGGTCTAATATCCCCTTGATACCCCCATAAGAGCAACAGCAGAACTATCAAATAGGGGCGTGTAAAGAGAAGTTTAAAAAAAAAAAAAAAAAAAAAAAGAAGACAAATAAATAAATAATAATGAAAATGTCTATACTAGGCTTTGTGTTTGACTTTAGGTTCATCACAAATAACGCATATTAGATTCTGTACCTAAGGCAATGAAACTAGACATTATCTGTGTGCTGGATTGGCTGACCCATACATTATACCCGTTACTGACACTAAGCATAAAGGTCAATCACTCCAGGCAGCAGATAAGTTGTCAATGCCAGCTAGCTAGATACTGCAAGCCGCAAACTGTATCTGTAATCGGCTGAAGTTTGCCATCTGAATGTACTGTATGCCACAATTTTCTCCCAATGACTTTATTTGGATTCATATTCACCAACTGAGTTAACTTGACATTGGGGAACTATTCGGGTGAACTGAACAGAGGCAAATCTAAGAAACACTAGCCTCCATCCCTAAACCAATACGCATATGTAAAAATATGCCAAATAACACATACTAAGTACGTGTGAACGAAATAGATCTACAGGAATTTCTTATGGGTAATTCTAAGCAGAGAAGATTTTAAAATGCTTAACCTTGACATGTTTAAATATTTGTTTGTATGCACAAAAGTCCTTTTTTGTTTTTATTTTTTTTCTAACTTTAAATGAGATTATTGAGCAATTGCACAATTTGAAACTACCAAAATAATTTTTTCAGACCCTAGGATTTAAGAAAATATATTTCCTTGGGCAAAATTATGCATTTTATTGTGTGAAAAAATTAAAAAAAAATTACTCCATATGTGAAAGGGTTATTGATTTGTTTTTTTTTCTGTTTATGCACTTTATATGATAAAATAAAACAATTTATTTGTTTTTAAAAGAAACCTCACTTTTCTGAATTTTATCGCAAATGTCTAAAACTTTTTACACTCTGTCACACAGAGAATCACACAGTGATTCCCCATGTTTTTGCTAGCTTTAGGTCATGTTTCCATATTCTAGATATAAAGTTTAAAGCAAGAATGTAGGAGCATGACTAGCAGGATGAAGATTCACAAATAACGCTAGGAAGTTTTTTTTTTTTTTAGTATAGTAGTGGTACAGAGCTGGAAGAGTAGTATAGTGGATGCTGACTTCCAGAAAGGGTAAAAAATTTATCATCAGTAAATTCATGCTTGTGTAAACACAGCTTTGCCCTCAAGGAGGCCAAGAATAAAAAGTGCCAGCCTAAAGGTCCACCTGGGGGCATATTTATAACAGTGTGTGGATATTGCAGTCTGATCTCAAACACACTGCTTTATGTACACAACATCTGCCCCATTTATAAAGTTTGGCAATTCCGATGCAGGGATGGAGCAAAGTATTTTAAGATGATAGAAAGATGATCATGTGACATTTGTAAAGCCCACCTCTGTGCTGTTTTATGAATGCTCACCTTGATCTTTTTATGCTGTCAGTCTATGTTTCTAGGGAAATTTGCAAGGAGCCGTGACATACGCAAGTGAAAGGTATAACAAAAGGTTAGAAAAATAAAATAGAATCCCCGAGTGAAGAAAAAACTTGTAAACCCAGGTGCAACTAATCAGTTTTTCCAAAGCTACAGAATTGACTTCTGTGGTCAATAAACATTTTGATTAGTTTAGCATAAAAAAGCATTTCTGCAACTGAAAGAAATACAACATGCAAAGATGTATGTCCGTAGCAACGGGGGGGTGTTTCAAGCAGGAAACAGGGCCAGCAGGTTTTAGGTGCATCAAGGGTTTTTTTGACTTAACACTAGTTCCACACAAAACAGGCAAAATAAAACAAACAGCAAAAAGAAAGCCTGGCCACTTGGCCACTAACTCACTATTAGTTCCCTTAAATAGCAATCCAGCCCAACCTAGTGTTGTTCAGGACTCCTAAGGCCCTAACCATATATCATTTGCAACAAAGTCTGTGTCTTTACTCACAGCTCCTAGTTCACCTTGGACCTCCTCCCAGCTCACCAGCCAAGACAGAGCCACAGGAATAAGCAGGCTTGGAGTTTATATCCCCAGCCTAATTTCCAGGATACATTAGAGGTGAGACAGTTACACCTGATCATACCCAAGCCTCTTTAACTCCCCCACCTGGCCAAGAAGCTCATGGTCATTAAGCCTGGTACTTCAAACCCCACTTTTAGGTTAAAAGGAAAACTGACAAAACAGAAAAATACTCTGCGTATAACCTGTATCTGGGGCAAATATACCTGTCATCCTGGACGAAACCCTGTGATTTATTTGGTCAGCTGTTACAATTATATATTAATAATTAATTATATAAATAAAGGATATCAACAAAAATTTGTATTCTGAGGAAAAAGTTAGGTTAGGACACCCTATGCCCTAATAGTTAGTTGTACTCCCTTTGGTTGAAATAACTGCAGTAAAATGTTTCTTGTAGCCATCTACCAGTCTCTGACATCAGTAAAAAAAAATGGAAAGTTTGCCACACTCCTTAATGCAGAATTATATTAGCTGTGAGGTGTTTGATGGGTTTCTTGAATGTACAACCCATTTCAAGTGCCCCACAGCATTCCAGTGGGATTTAGATCTGGGCTTTAAATCGGCTACACTAGGACTCTCCATTTCTTGGTTTTCAGCCAGTCCCTGGTGAATTTACTGGTATGTTTTGGGTCATGTTGCAGGGTCCATTTACACTTTATTTTCCTACAGATGGTCTGACATGTTCCTCAAGCACCCTCTGATTCTTGGTAGAATTCTATTATGGTGAGCTGGCCAGGTCCTGCTGTAGCAAAGCATCTCCAAACCATGTCTTGGTCTTTGTCTACATTCTTTCTGGCTGGCAAACTTCAGTCTGGCCTTGATGTTTCTTAGCGAGCAAAGGTTTCCTCTTTGTACACCTCCCATGCAAGTTAAAGTTGCAGTCACTTTCTGATTGCAGAGGCATGCACTTTCACATTAACAGTAGTAAAAGCCTTCTATAGCTCCTGTGATGACATTTTAGGGTTTTTTTAGAGACTTCTTTTAGCATCTTGTGGTCTGCTCTTAGGGTGAACTTGCTTGGACAACCAGACCTGGGCATGTTGGCAGCTGTTTTGAAAGGTCTTCCTTTTTTAGACTATTTTCTGGACAGTGGAATGGCTGATTTCATTTTTTTAAATCCCCTACCAGACGTTTAAGCTGCTTCAATCTTTTTCTGAAGGCCTCAGACAGCTCTTTTGATCTCACCATGGTGTAAACCAGGGGTGCCCACACTTTTTGGCTTGCGAGCTATAGATCGTGATCCAACTGTTGGGCACCCCTGGTGTAAACTCTCACCTCAACAGCCAGGAGCACACCAAACTAAGTATCTTAGATTTAAACAGGGCAAACTTCCTTCAAAATGCCCTAATCAAGTGCACCTGATGTGATAGACGTGTGATTTGAGCCATTTTAACTGACATCAAATGTGGGGTGTCCTAATTTATTCCTCAGCAGCAATTGCATTTGTGTAGTTTTAATTGTTTAGTTTTTATATTACTTGAATCTCCAAGTATTGCCTAAATTGAGATGAAATATCCATTTATGTCCCAGAATGTTACAAGAACACAGGCTTTCATAGGGTGTCCTAAATTTTTCCTACATGACTATGTATATATACATATACGCACGCACACGCGCGCGCACACACACACCCCAAAGTCACTATTTACTTCGAATTATTTCCAACAAATTTTTATTATTAGAGTTCATTCATATTAATAGCATCAACAAAGGAGTCGTTGCAGTTTTACTTGCTAGGCTTGCCATCATGTGCAAACGAAGAACTAGTTTACTATAGAACTATAAACATGCCCGCCTCCATTTTCAACAACTTTCTGCCATCTTCAAATACAAGCCTCTCCGACATTTTGCAGCATCTCTTCCCCGACCTCGCTGCAAGTGTGCAGATTCTTTCTCAAGCTGCGACAGGTTACGGGGCTTACTGGCATACACCTTGCTTTTGATATAGCCCCACAAAAAAAAAGACCGATCCATCAATCAGAAAACTTGATGTTCAGAAAATACATGACTAACCGAAGTGGGGGGGACTCCGTCTTGTTGAAAAAAAAAAAATTAGCAAGGTCACTCCTCCCCTGAAGTTGTGGCACAGCAAACTCCTGCAGCATTTCCAGGTAATTTTTCCCTCATAATCCGCTAAATCAAGCTTTTGTTGATGCCGAGTTCCAGTGCAGCCTTCTGGATGGACTTTCCCTGGCTTTGCTTGAACACCTGCTCCTTGAATTCAGCATTTTCATCAGTGGTGGTGGAAGCAGGCTTTCCTCTGCATGGTTTGTCAAGAACAGATCCTGTTTCAAGAAACTTGCCATGGATAGCGTAAATTGCGTTACACGTTGGAGCAGTGTAACGACCATAAAGCTTCTCTAAACGCGCGCTAAACTGAAAAACTTCTTGCCAAGCAGAAATTTTGCATAACTGCTCCAATGTCAATTGGCGAGCCATGGTTACTCTTCAGCTACTATTCAGGGTGTTTTTCATCTAATCATAGTTTTAAGACACTAATCCAGCAACTTTTATGTCAGTTATCTGGGTCTCTAAAAAAACGTTTTTCTTAATCTTTCCTGACATTGTCATGGCATCAAACAAGGGTGGACTTCATTTGTTATGAATATAACCCGGATAGTAAAGTTATGGTAAGCATTAATAATTTTCCACTATGTTGCAGGAAAGAGTTTCTGTAATGACCATTGTAGGACTCGGTGCTTCCTAGTACACAAACATAATAAAAATTCATTAAATTATAAATACTAATATTAAGAAGTTGTTAAACATCACTGTTTTACTTTGCAGAATGCAGAAAGAGATTGTGCCATTAAATTACTTCTGAGAATATAAACCAATGTAATTTTAAAACCGTCAAGAATGGTGTGTTTATATTTTATCAACAGTATAGTGCTGCTGTGTTTATTTATGGCAAATAAGATGGCCTAGAAGATAGCAAATATCTGATCAGCCCCTTATTAAAGGGGACTTCAAAAATCCATTAAAGGCTTCCCAACAAACTAACACATCCTTGGCTGTCTGTCCCAGCAATGTTTCAAACAGCGGTCCCACTAAGCAGTTCCTGGAGGTTCCAACAGCTGTGAGCTTTCAGTGATAGTCAGGGTTGGGGTTCAATACTAAGCCCATGCACTGAAACCATTAGCTGCTAAGTGTCTGGTCTTCTACACAGCACTCCAAGATACAGGGGATTTATGCCAGAAGTGCACAGACATCACAGTACTTTTGGCAAGTACAGAGGATCAGGTATAGATGTTTCAGTTCTGCCCTTCCTCTCCTTGCAGCATTAGAACATTGGTATAGTCATCTATTGAAGGCTAATAGTAAAGTGGACGTTATCTATTTCTGCATTTTTGAAAATTGATAGTATATAAATAATGAAATAAATATATATTCCTAAAAATAAATTTGGACAAGCATCGAATTTTTATATAAATGAATTCAATATCATTCAAGTGATCGCAAACCTGTCAAAAAGAGTCTATTGTAAATACGAATGTGGCCAAATTGCACCAAACATTCTTAGTTGGAGAATTAATCACTGTCATTTAAAAAAACACAGGCACAGGTTTACGTGCAGGGAATGTTTGCTAATGTCAAATTTGATTCAGTATCTCCTGAGAAAATTGTACACACTTTTTCCTTCATACGTTGAATGAAGTTCTTCAACAGTTAAACAGTAAAACACCAACAGTTGAAATAAAAAAAACATACACACTAATCCAATATATATTTATTTCAAAACTTTTACCACCTAGCGTGACCTAAAGTTGTGTTCAGAATAATAGCAGTGTGCTTAAAAAACTCAAAACCCTTATAATAGCTTTTGTTTCAATATACACAAGTGCATTGGGAACACTGCACATTCTATTCCAAATCAAAACATGAAGAAAAATATATCAAATTTGTGTTATTCTTAAATGAAGAAAAGGGAATATTAGACTGCTAAAAAATAGTGCCTGCATTCTTCTTTATAAACTCAAACATTCACTGGATAAACAGAGAAAATATTCCAAGATTTTTCTTTTGTTTGAATCACTTAACAGGTATTCTAGCCTGGAATGGTTAGACTACATTCCATAATTCTTCTGCATTTCTTCGTTTTCTCCTCAGAAACAGCATTTTTCATGTCCCCCCAACATGCAATTGGGCTTGAAACCATAGTATGAGAAACATCCCTATAACATGATGCTTGCACACAGCCTCTCTGTCTTCACAGTATACTGTGACTTAAATTTTTGGGGATCATCTGACAAACTGTCTGCCACCCCTGGACCCCAAAAGAACAATCTCGCTTTTATCAGTCTAAAAAATGTTATTTCTCTTTATGTCATTGTGTTCATTGTAAAAGTGTAACCTTTTCAGCACATCTTTTTTTTCAACATTGGAACTTTGTGGGGGTTTCTTGCAGATAGCTTGGCGTCTTGTAATTGTAACAGTACTCACAGGTACCTTGAGACCTTCTTTGATTTTCCTGGAGCTGATCATTGGCTTTGACATTTTGGTTACTCTTCTATCTATTTTTTCCCCTACTTTCAGGTTTTGGTTGCCATTTTAATTTGAGATCATTTTCTGCACTTCTATACATGTTATGCCCTCTCCAAAAAACTTTTAAATCAAAGTACGCTGTTCTCCTTAATGTCTGGAACAATCAATTTTATTTAGCTAGACCGCTAATATTTTGAACAAGTCTTTTCAATTAATGATTTATTAACACAGAATCAGCAGATTGCATGTTATAGCTGTTGGGTCTGTTGTTTTTTCTATTACTCAACTAAACCTACCAGTAAATTTTTTGCCATGTAGAAATACAATTGCTACCAAAAATAGTGATTGATCAGGTTAGTGATTTCAGACTGCTATTATTTTGAACACAACTGTATAAGCTGTAAAATTCAACTGAAAAACAAACACATCTGAAAAAAAAAATTAATAATAATTAGAGGATCTGCTGGTTGAAGTGGTGCAAGCCTTAAACCAAATAGACCTTTTTATTTAATTTCCACCTTTCCAATTTTAATTTTTTTTTCAGCCAGGTGGGGGGAAGCTGTAGCCAGGTGGTTAAAATGTGGGCAGGGCAAGTCTCTAAAACGAACAGTTCGCAGTTGTTTATGCCATAGGCATCCAGTAACCCACTAATTATTGTGTCAGTTTTCTACCTCCCCCTATACGTTCCAACTTTCTAATGCCTGCCCCCTAATATGTTTAATTTTTCCACAGCTTTAAACTAATATGTGCAATCACTAAAACATAATATATATTAGAATACATATGCCCATGAAGTTGTACAATATAATCCCAGTATAGGTGGATAAAATATATTGAGTGATCATCAACAACACAAATAATTATTACATGATGGCTCACATGACTTTGGACCATGGGAGGAGACACTTGCAGGCAGAATCCGAAGTGGCTACAAAATTTTAAATAGAGATATAGATAGTAAGTATTTTAAATACATAATAAACACATTTAAATTATGATATAGATCTGTAAAACATAAAATATCTATCAATAGGTTTAATGAGACTTACATAAGGTAATTAATATTGTTCTGTTATGTGACACCAGCAGGGGGTTGGAGATAGGTTTTCTTTAGGCATCCAACAATTCAGACACAACACCAACAGGACAGCATAAACATAGAAATCTGTGTGAAAGCATATCCACCAGCTTTAATAGAGAGATGGAGCCTGGTTTATTAAATCTCTCCAAGGCTGGAGAGAATACACTTTCATCAGTGAAGATGGGTGTTCTAGCAAACCTAAAATGGATCTGGTTCAGTATTGAAAACATTTGCTAACAAATAGGAAATTAATTCCAGGTTTGCTGGTTCGCCCAGATTCATTGTTGAAAGTGTATTCTCTTCAGCCTTAAGAGTGCTTTAATAAAACAGGCCCATGTTCCCTGCCCAGTGTAAAAGAAAGCCTTCAGGTAGGTAACAGAGATTACCCTGAGGCAATATAAAAAGCTCCAGAGGGAGCCACACCATATTTACATTACCCCGTGGCAGTATTCCAGCTCGAAATGTGGGTCTTGGGGTGAATTTTATGTACCAAAAGGGGTAACCCCAAGCCACACTCGGGGTAGCATTGCAAAGATCCTACCTGCTCCCCACGATCCAGCGGCGTCCTCCAGCGATGCCGGGCGGCTTATGTGTCCTCTGGCATCGCATGCCTGGTGTGATCGATGGAATGCGCGAAGTGTCGGTACGCTGGGGAGGCGTGGACAGGTTTTTCATTTGAATAAATTATATTTGTTCTTTTTTTTTATAATTATTTATTATATTATAATTTATGATTGGTGTTTTTAACTTTATCATACCCGGGAATTATTCCTAACAATTACAGGCCTACAATAATAAACAACAAATTTCCATGCAATGTACAATGTACCACTTTTGACTTAAAAAATACTGACATAAATCAGACCCCCAGGGAGGTTAAATGACAGATTCAGAGCAAAAAAATTCTATAGCAGCTTCCTGATAAGGTTAGCAATGCCAGAGCAAACAGTAAATAGTCATTTATATACATTAAAAGAAGGAGATTATGTATATTGTAACAATGGCTTTGAATTAATATCTACCATATGGGATTGTCTATACTAACCATATTTCACCAATTCTTATAATTACTCAAAGTGAGGTTATGAATGAGGTTCATGAATGAGGTTATTTTAATTTGGGTAAATCCATCAATAATTATCTGTATAAATTAAAGTGAAAAAGGTTTTATAAAGTATATTTAAAGAAATGATTGAAAACAGTTTATTGAGCCCTGGAAAGACTGTGGCTTTTATGGATTTTAACATATATATATATCCATCTGGTTTCTCGCTGTAATAATAATTTATCCCAGTCGCCACCCGAATAATTGATCAAGGACCGTAACGTGAATAACATAGGCATTAAAGTTGTGTTGTAAAACATGGGTCTGTCCGAAACTATTCTTTGTATTGTGGGGGTCACTAATTAAGAGTCCCCAAAAAATTTGGAATTTTTTGTTTTTTTTCAAAATTCCCCATGATTTTTATTGTATTCTGTAATGAATCTAATTACATTAAGTTTAGATTTAGTTTTGGGTTAGGGAAAAAGTAATTCCTGCCTTGATTTTAGTTTTGCTCCTTGATAGGCTCTCTTTAGACTCTTTGCTTTAACCTCACTGGAGCAGTCGCATTTGTAATTGTTTTGCTTGAGTTACATACTCTGTATCCTCGGAGCAGTTTCTGCGAATGCACAGATACCGAGAGTAGGGAATGCTATTTATAAGGGAGGTAGGGTAGAACTTCTAGTAAACAAAATGGTGTTACCAGCCATAGACTTACAATAAAGGGTTGATCCTAAAATATGGGGAAAAAGGAAATTCTTTGGAAGTCAAATTACATAGTAATTTGTAAATTGAATGAGTTGTCCTGAAGAAGAACAAACTCTTCCAATTCATTTATAGTACCTATCCACATGACAAAAAATGTCATCGATAAAGTGTTTCCAGAGGAGAATATGTATTACAAAAGATGCCAAACGTTGTTACGAGATTTCCCTCTCCCATCCACTTAGAAACAGATTTGCGTAGGTAGGGGCACATTTAGTGCCCATGGCTATGCCCTGGGTCTGTTGATAGGTGGACTCATCAAACACAAGATATTTTTCTGAGAGAATAAAGTACAGGAGTTGAAGAATAAACTAAATTTATTCCCAAGTGGAGATATCCCTTTCCTGTAGAATTTTTCTAACAACTTGGATGCCCCATTCATTGGGGATACTTGAAAAAAGCGTTTCAACATTGATAGTCCCTCATAAGGCATCTAAAGGTATTGATATGTCCTCAATAATTTTCAGAAGATCCAACTTGCCTCCTAAGAAGAAGGAAAGACTGTATACTTGAGGCCTTAACAGTAGATCAACGGGGTGACTGGCATTACTTTTAAGACTATTAATGCCAGAGATATTAGGTCTTCTGGGTGGGTCCATTTGATTTTTATGTATTTTGGGAAGGGCGTAAAAGGTAGGAGTGCTTGGAAATGGAGTTTTTAGGAACTGGTGAGTATCATTGTAAATAAAGCCTACTTGAAGAGCTTACCAGTTCAGATAATTATACTCTATTGTACATTAATCAATAAGTGTTTTAGGGACTTTACTGTACCATTGAGGATTCTTCAAAGTTTTTAAACACAAATTTTACTGGGGTATGTTCATAAGCACTATGTTTCCCCCTTTATCTGCTGGCTTTATTACAAAGGAAGTATTTTGTAGTAATGAGGAGGTAAGAGCTAATTTTAGATGTTAAGGATTGTTATGTTTTGATATGTATCGCAATGTTTTAAATGTCAAATAGATAAAAAATTATCCAATTTAGTACATTGAAAATCCCACTAATTTAGTTTATTCTTACCCAGGATGTCTACACTCTATATAATATAGAATCAAACTTTCTCACTTTTTTTTGCAATTTACCAGGGATGTGATACCCAATATTGTGTATAATTATGTGAGAGGGTTCCCATAATCTTTATTTATTTCACGCCACACACATAGTTGAGCTCTCAACTACACAGTGCATGTGCAATATAATTTAGAGGTAAAACAAAAAGCCACCAGGAGCCAGGGAGGTACATGCAGGCATGTCTCTTTTGTCAAATAATACTTCCACCTGGTGTTTTGTTTTTTTCAGTTCAACTCCGCTTTAAATGAGAACTTTTTTTATTTTCACTTGATCCATTCACAAACCTAGCCCAGTGAATCCCACAATGTCTCAGCTTTCCTCTTTTTTTCCAGAGCTCACCATTCCATCCAGCCCCATCATCTTTATTCTGGGTTCTTCCTAATGTCCTTTTAAAATATTATAGGAAAAACCTTGATGATGCATGAATGGCAGATGGAGGGTCCTCCCAAAAAAAAAATAAAGTTAAAAAAATAATATATTAAAAATAAAAAAAAAACACATTATTCCATTATAGTGATAGCAGATAAAGGTGGGACTGCTAGTGTTCCACTCATAACTGCCCAGCTTGTGTTAGCAGATGGGGGCGGGACACTCAACACTGCACAGAGTGTTAGCACATAGGGGGTGGGACACCCAGTGTCCCATCCTCATTAAATGTCCAGCAAGTTCTAGCAGATGGGAGCAGGACTGCCACTGTTTTATCATTGCTGACCACTTATATTCAGATGACGGTTGGGCTGCTTGAGCCACGCTGACATCTATTCAGAAGAATAGCCACTGCTGATGACAAGTGGGTGGGAGAGTCACAAGTGCTGGGCAGAACACCCAGGAAAAAAGCTCCAGGGAGAACTATGATTCAATCTCCTCGGGTAAGAGTTCATCAGCATGGTTTATCTTATTTTGGTAGTATTTGCACACTCTTCCCCTAAAAAAGTGCTCCAAATTTGTCAGATTGGGTCAGATCAGGTCACCCCACAGATTTTCAATTGGATTTAGGCCATGCTCATGCTGGGACATACCAAAAATGTATTTTTCTTCTTCTAATAAAGCCATT